>NC_046169.1:42559814-42799814 GCF_011064425.1 Rattus rattus
GTCCGGCTTCGTTAAAGTTCCCCTCGCCCTGACCAGCGTGCCGGCTGTTGATCTGGGGCTCGAATTGGTCCAGCCCAAACATACTTGGCGGGGGGGCGGGGGGATCAATAGGGCATGACAGCCTGCTCCGCCGCGCGCCTCCGGCCAGCTACTCGCCTCAGCCGCGGCTCCGGAGCTCCGGGTTCTGCACCGCGGGGCGCAGCGCTCACTGCCGCCCGGCCGAGCGCGCGGGCGCTGGCTAGGAGCTGCTCTCCGGAACCTCAGAGTCGACCCAAGCGGGCCTCTCACGTCTTGCGAGGCCGCGGCGCCTCCTGGAGCCTTGTCGGGGGGCCCATGCCCCGGGCGGATGGCACGGCCGCGGCTGGGTATGCGGAGAGGTGACCTGGAGGCCGACGAGCTGAGACAAAAAGTTAGGTAGGGGGGAGGGAAGGGGGGGAGAGCGGAATGATCACCTTCTGGAGTCCGCGGCGCGGTGGTTGGGGCCGTAGGGGAGCCCCTTGGTCCTTCCCCTGCCCCGAGTCTCCGCGCCGGGGCCGCGCCGGCTCCCGCACCTCCGGTCGGCCGAGGGCGATCGGCGGCGAAAGCTTCAGCGGCTCGGAAGACGGGCTGCTCCACTCCTCATCGCCGGTGATGGCCCCGCAGCAGGAGATGCGGGCGCTGGAGCGGGAACGCAGGCTGCGGGAGACGCGCGGCTCCGCGGCTCGGGCTCGACCGCCGGTCGCTGCGCGAGTTCGCGGGAGTCTCGGGGCGCGCGCGGGAGGGGAGGCGTGGGGCGGGCGGCTCCTAAGCTGTGGTTCCCGCCTCCGCGCTCCACGGGTCCCCTCGGACCCGGGAAGGGGCCGCGCGGGCAAGCAGGGCGCGCGGGGCGGGCGAGGCGCTGCGAGGTCCGGGCTCCCGCTCCGCGTCTGCCTCTTGCCGGCGCCGGGAGAAGCAGCAACAAGTTTTGCGTTTCAGCAATCCATTCCAGCCATTACCTCTGCACCAATCAGCGCCTCCCGAGCGGGCCCGGGGGCGGGGCTCGCTCTTAAGGTGGTCCCGGGTCCTGGCTGCGCAGGCCGGGCCACGGACCCGCGCTACTCCGGGTCCGGCGCTACGGCGTTGGGGGTGCGCCCCGGGTGCCCCGGGCTGGGGAGGGCGCGAGCCGTGGACGACGGCGGGAGCCAGGCTTTGTCCGCCCCCTTCCCATTCACGCTGTTCCCAACTCCCCACCCCCAACCGGAGCCAGCACGACCTGCCGGGTGGGCAGGGGGCGGGGAGGTGGGCGGTGAGCTGTGCGGGGCGCACAGACAATGGGGTAGCCTGGCAGAGCCCCGGGACGCACCAGGGAAAGTCGCTAAGTGTCGCCTGTGCTGCAGCCCGGGGCGGCGCCCCAGGAAGCGGCCCTGGCAAGTTCACGAGGTGATCGCCGAGAGGAAACACGGAGGTTGTCTCTGGAACCAGAGTCTGGCTCGCTCCTTCCCGAGACTCTCACCGTTCGCGGCTTCCGGTTCTCTGCGGCCGGCTCCACCTGGAAGAAGCCACGCACCCTCGGCCGCTTTGTGGGGACACTTCGGGTGAGCCCGGCGCGGGAGCGGCGAGGCGAGACAATGCGAAACCCCGAGGAGAGCGACGCGCAAAGGCGCACGGGGGTGGGGACGGAGATGGGGGGGGGCGACACCTTGCTGTGGCCACAAGCGCGCAGGCCCAGGCCCTGAAGGGCGCGAAGTTGGCCTCCTTAAAAGATCAATTAAACTAAAGAGGTCAAAGAACGGAATTGGATTGTGATACTAAAATCAATAAGAGTGATTTAATACCTGCCCTATTTCATATGGAATATTTATCCCAATAATCTTACTTAAAACGTTTAGATCTTTCTACTCACGGAGTAGAGGCTGAAATCTATCTTGCAATTAAAAGTTAGAAGTTGGAGGTGATAGGAGGTGGAGGTGTTTATTCTGTGGACGCGCGCGCACCCAAGCGCCAGCATAAGTGTGCGAGTTTTCCTCTGAAAGTGTAAGTAGGGGAGGAGGGGCGGAAAGGCCTTTAATTTTCCTTGCCACGAAATAAAGCGAGACAATTTTGCTGGCAGGCCAGGATTCTTAAAAGAAGAGGGGAAAGGGGGAAAAAAAAAACTTTCGCTGAAGTGCCCCGATATCGCTATTAAATCTAAATAAAATTAAGCATGGTGTATAAAAATGCCTTTTCCCCCCACAAAAGAAAGTGTTTATCGCCCAAGTCTGTCTAGCGTTTGCTAAATTACGCATGAAATCTGAAATGAAATAAACGTTATAATAAAACCAACCCGGAGCCCTTTTTATTTAAAAACCTCAGATTAAGCACTCTACTGTCGCGGGCATGAGTTAAAAGTTACCGTGTCATTCGCGGCCCGATTCATTACTCCCCGGAGCTTCTGAGCAAAGTAACGTTGGAAAATGGGCTCGATTTAGGAATGGGGGAGGGCAGGAAGCCACAAGAGACTTCTGAAGAAATCACCCCCCACAAACACACACATACACCCACGACACACACGCTCCCCCACACACAAACCCATCCCCCACACACTCACCCACACACACACATACCCCACCCCCCACTCTCACACACACTCGAAATAAAAGCTCTCAGGAAGCTGCAAAAAAAAAAAAAAAAAAAGCTCCGGCTTTTCCTGCAGTCTACAGATTTTTTTTTTCCTTTTGAAATTAAAAATGAAAATTACCCCCACCAAAAAACGGGGCCCATAAATAAGCATTGGGAAGAAGTATTTGTGCAGGGTGGTGGAGTTTTAAAAGGATTTTTCTGCAGGATCAGGTTGTTGGTCTGTGATTAAATATTGATTTTGTGTAATTAGTTTTCATGCGAACTATCCTCTTGCTGATAGCTTAGAGGTTTCAGAACTAGAAAAGAAATGGAATTGGACATGGAAATTATTACTTAGCAAAGTGACAGGGAAGGAAAGCCAGAGAAGACAGAGGCTTTGCCTGTGTAGGCACAAAGGAAAAAGCCCCTTGTCAGACACCCCCAACTGACCCTCCAGGCCCAGAGCTAGGGGCCCTTGAACCTCCTGGGCAGAAAGGGAGGAAGAGTTCAGGAACAGCTGTCAGGAGGAGACCCCAGGCAGCAAAGCTGTGACACCTGGCCATGTGCCGCTGTCTTGGGGACAGTAGCCTTCTCAGGAGGCAGGCCTTGTATGTCCTGTCTGGTGGGGACAGGGGTGTGTGGGGACCTATATGGAGCACTAAAGAGGGATGTCAGGAGCTGGGAAGGACTCACAGGTCTGCTGTCTGGGGAGCACTGCTTTGAGGTTGTGGGGTGTCACTTCACAGTCCTTGGTAGAGGGTCCCCATGTCTGAAGGGAGGAGGGGTAGGCAAATGTTTCCCGGGCTCCTTCCCAGCGCCAGCACTTTGGGGCGTGTGTCTAAAAGGGGGTGTGAAAGGGAGGGTCCCCTTCCTTAACACTATAAATGGACTCTGCTTACATTCGTCCTTGCCCCAGGAGGCTAGCCTGCACCTGTGTTTCTATATATGGCATATGCACGAATCTTTGGAGGCCACTGTGGAGTGTGTGTGTGTGTGTGTGTGTGTGTGTGTGTGTGTGTGTACTCACATCGATGTTGTCTGCTCCCAGACACCACCTGTCTCTGTGTGCATCTATGTATCTCTCTTTGTGCAGCTGCCTCTGCCCTTTGGGTGCCCTCACCCCTGCCCTTGTATGCCTGTTGTCCTACTAGCAGGAGCTGGTGCTCGTCTGCCTGGGGCCTCTTGCACAACAGCGTGAACCCTCTATGGTGTGCACACACACACACACACACACACACACACACACACACACACACACACACACATATATATATATATATATATATATATATATATATATATATATATATATATAAGTTTCTTTCAAACAGACACATTGCCCCCTAGTGCTCAAACGAACTCAGAGTCCCTGCCGGCACCGAGCCAGGAGCTGCAGAGCCTCAGGCATCTAACAGGGCCTTCTCCTTCCTCTCCCCCTTCCTGTACCCCACCAACACCATCACGACTGAGCGTGTTGGCACCAGCAAAGGAAGGAAGGGACACAGATGGGCTGGGGCCCTGAGGCTACTGGGGGTGATCTGAGCTGGTAACATGTGAGGAACTGCCTGGAATGTCCCCCTAGCTGCTCAGAACAGCCTCTGACTGGGGCTGCAGAAGGGTTTCTGAAGTTCACATGCAACCAAACACACACTCAAAACGCCCAGCCCTAGGAGCAGGAGACACGGTGCTCCTATTTGCCCATCACCCCACACAGATCCAAAAGGGACCCGCCAGCACGTACACAGAAGACAGACGGTAGAGAGTCCTAGTAACAGGCCAGTGAAGTGGCCTCTCGACTGTGTACAAGAGCCTTCCCATCTAAAGTCCGACTTCATCTCCATGATCCCTTCAAGGTCCAGACCTTGACCCATTTGACAGATGGCCTCTCTTGGTCAAGGAATTCGCCCAGAGCGAAGTAACAGCGGATCCCAAATTCCAGTCCACAGACAGCATCCCGGGGCTACTGCCAGGCCTACATAGCTGTGCATGGCCACCCTGGAACTTTCCCCAACAAATGTTCTTTCCCTTCCCCAAGTCTCCCATGCACTCTAGAGCTTAGACATTTGACACTCCTCTAAAAATGTCTGGAGGAGCCCACTTCTCCAACATCTTGCCACAAGTAGCCCCAAGATGAAACTCTCTGTAGACCTATGGGTTTAAATCTTATCTTCACCTTCATGGGCTGTGTTACCTTGGGCAAAATACTACCCTCTCTGAGCTTCTGTTTTCTGTTTGGAAAGGAGCATAAGGGTGATTGATCATGTTTGCGAAGCCAACAGACCTCACATGTGGCCGGTGAGTAAGCCGCCCTCCAGCCACTGCTCTCATTGAGCCTCTGTTTACCTCTGCATTTGAATGAATGAAGGCAGTGGAAAACAGTGGCCCCACTCAGCCTTGCTCAGTAGCCCAGCTATCAAAGGTAGACATCACAACGGGCACTTTACCCCCACCCCCTACCCCACACCCACCCTCATTCCTCCAGACCCACCTCACCCCCCCATTCCCCTGCTCCAAACTAGTACCCGTGAAGCAGGCTAGATGGTACCCTGGACAGAAACCTCCAGGCAGCCCCAGTGTGACCAGGAGAGAAGACCAAGGGGCTGACTAGTAGGTGCAAGGGATGAGACCTTCCTGTAGCCACAGGCTGCTGGTTGCTAAGCAACAACGATTCCTCCTCTCTACACAGGATACCCGATATCGTCTGAGAGTGTCTCTTCTAGTTGTCCACTGAATGCCAAGGTTCCATCTGGAAACTCAAAGAAAGGTTAGAAACAATTTTGACCTTCAGATCAGATCAAGAGAGTCCCATTTTTTTGGGCATGAGGATTCCATCAGTAAGGGCTTAAAATACCTATGATGGGAGGGTAAAGAAACTAAAAAGTGTTCCCAAAGGTGGGTTTTGAAGGTAGAATAGGAGTATGAGAATCAGTTGAGGCCAAAGGACCTTTCCAGATATAGAAACCAGGTTAGAAGGATGTGGGACGTTTCAGGCAGCATTTGAGAGAACAAAAGGACCAAGACCTGGATCAAGAGACCCACCAGAGAGGGTGGACACGTGTGGGCCTGGGGAATACCATGAAAGATCAGAAGCAAATTCCTAGAGACCTGAGAACCATTCCTTTCTTTGCCCTTCAAGGTGGTCCCAGAAGTCATTCTCACCTGGTTTCCTTGGAAACCAGGCCTGGGAGAGGGAGTCCTGTGTTTGTCCCTAAGCAGCTAGCCTAGAATGTACCATACTATTTGAACA
Organism: Rattus rattus; assembly: GCF_011064425.1. Lineage (NCBI taxonomy): Eukaryota > Metazoa > Chordata > Mammalia > Rodentia > Muridae > Rattus > Rattus rattus. Next base: position 42,565,618 of record NC_046169.1, read on the forward strand.
GACTGGAGTTTCGTCTTGTGGCACAAGGCTCGCTCCCTGGGAAACAGGTCTGCCCACTTGTCCCTCGTAAGAGCATTTGGGTATGAGAGTCATAACTCTCAGGTTCAGAGCCACTGCCACTGCCCTGACCGGGCAGCAGCCTCCTAAGGTGTCTTATACCTACAAAGCTGCCTACAGAGGTGTCTGGGAGGGAAAGACGTGCAAGAAAGAACCTGGATCACTGGATAGATGGATAGACAGACAGCTAGATAATTAAGAAAGGAAGGAAGAAAGAAAGAAAGAAAGAAGACAAATGAGGAAGATGGATTGGATGTATGGAAGACAGGTAAACAGATGATGAAAGAAAAGAAACAACAAGGAAACCAAGAAGCAGAAAGAAAGAAGGCAACTGGATAGACAACAGACAGCTAGATGGAGGATGGATAGATAGTAAGAAATGATGGATAGGGGTTGGGGATTTAGCTCAGTGGTAGAGCGCTTGCCTAGCAAGCGCAAGGCCCTGGGTTCGGTCCCCAGCTCCGGGGGGGGAAAAAAAAAGAAAAGAAAAAAAAAAGAAAAGAAAAGAAATGATGGATAGATGAATGGATGGATGGGTAGACAGACAGACAGACAGATGATAGAGGGATGATGTGTGATAAACGGGCCATTCGTAGGTAGGGATAGATGGTTAGTTTAGGTAAGCAGGTGATGTACAGGGTTAGTAGCAGGCAGGGTGACTATTAGGTCACTGTTAATATAACCAACAGCCGCCTTTGGTTATTAGCAAGTTCCATTGCTCTCCACTTTCTAAACTGTTTAAACTGAAGCTCAGATAGGGGAAGCGATGTACCCGAATTCACAAAGCAATGAGCCAGAACTAGCACCTAAGTGGCTGGTGCTGGCCAAGGCTCTCCCTGCTCCACTCTGCTCAGCTCCTCAGAATCCAAGCTGTCGTCCTAAGGGACTGGCCCGATGCCCTGGAGTCCCTCAGTCTAGAGAGGGAGGCTCCTCCACTCTTTGCTCCTCCGCTCTTTCCTTCCGGGCAGCCTGACCTCAGTGACCTTCCTGATGGTCCCCTCAGAAGGAAGGTTTTGGGGGGCAGGTGGATCCTGTGCCACAGAAGCCTTCTTGGCACTATAGACAGTTCAACTGCACGGTACCCAGCTGCTAGGGTGTGGGGACTCCATGAGTGCTTCAGGACTCGGCTGCACTGGGGCCCTTTGTGTCACACAAGGCAGTTAAGCACAGCCTGAAGCTGCCCAGCTGACCAGTGATTGAAGCTCAGGTAGCAGGCACTGGGGAAACACTGCCTTGGGCACACAAAAGTTGAGGGGAGACTAATGTCTAGAGGGAACATCCCAATAACAAGAGCTAGTCCTTCCTTTGTGTTCTTGTTTTCCTTGGTTTTGTTTGTGTTTTATGTTGTTTGTTTTGTTTTGTTTCTTTCTAAAGCGTCTTATAGCATAGCCCTGACTGGGAACTCACTAGATAGACTATCTGGGAATGAATTCTGATGAATCTCTTGCCTCTGCCTCCTGGAGTACCACGGTCACAAGCCTGCACCACTGCCTGGATGGGAGTCTTTTCTGAGCACACAGACACTTAGGGATTTCTGAACCCTGAGAGGTGTGGCTGCCTGCTCCAGGCCGCACAGATACCTCAGACCCCAGACTGTTGGATCCCAAAGCCTCTTCCCCAGTTACTAGCCAGGAGCTTCCATTCTTCATCCTGTAAGCCAAGTGTGATGAACCCAACTCCTGTCCCAAAATAACTCGCACCAGCCCCGCGGGCTGAAAAATGAAACCCAGCAACTCCAGGGCCTCCCTTAGAGTGCCCGATCAGCAATGGAAAATAAAATGGGAGTGAGCGAGAAGACACAAACCTGTCTAGCATGGTGATCACACACACACACACACACACACCACCACCACCACCACCACCACCACCACCACCACCACCACCACCACCACCACCATCTATTCTGGTGGCAATAGGACTCCGTCCCACTAGACCTGAGCAGCAAGTGAGCTTCTAAACAGGCTTCACAGAGCCTCCCAAATCACGTTATCCCCTCCTCTGTCCGCCTTTCTGCCTTCACCTCCTCAGCTGCCCACATCAAGACTATTGTGTCACTCCTGAGCTGAGGTTGGAGGTAGCTGCAGAGAGAAGCCCCCCACAGCCACAGAGAGGTCACCTGTCTCAGTGACTCCCCAGGCCAGTTGACCTGTGACAAACAAAAGACAGCAGCGATGGCTGCCCTGGGTGCTGGGCAGGTAGGACCCTGTTCTAAAGCGTCCTTAACCCCCTTCTACCAAGGAGAGGATGGTGCACAGCTTAGAGTAAATCCCCCAGGCCTCATTTTCTTTTGGCTTCAATACTGCCTACAAGGAGAGGTGTTAGCAGCTTGGGATGAGGAGATGGGGTTGGGTGTGGCCCTCCCGTGCGAACCCAGGAATGTAGAGAACCTAGTGGCTCCCTCTGCTGGACTTCTGAGGGTGTGGAAATGGTGGTGGCTTTGGGCATCCTCTTGGGACCCAGCTGGAGGGAAGTGATGGTCCTCTCATGAGGGCTCTCCAGAGGTCAGTCCTAAGTCCCACACCAGTCCCACCAAGGGATGTATATGTACCCATTTCACAGAAGGAAACATAGGGACAGCATCCCACAGAGGAGTGTACCTCCCTCTTCCTGCCCATAGGAGCTGTGGCACAGCTCAGTGGCAGGGCACTGGCCTACTACTACGTGCAAGACCCAGGACAAACCCAAGGGCCTAGCTAGGAAAAGAAGCTCTGAGGGGGAATCTTGGGAACGCCCCTCACCTTGTGAGGCTGTCAGGATGGGACAGGGTAGGAAGGAACTTGCTGGCCTTTAGAAGCAGCCTAGAGAGTTGTGGCTGGTCCTCTCCTTATATCTTCCAGCTGCCTCGGTTGTCCTGAATTTGCTGTGGCCATGTAGCCACCCATTCTCTGGATGCTGTACTGTAGCCAGCCAGGGAGAAGAAGGCTGTATGGATTCCATATTGGCCACTCATAGCTACCACACCCTCCTGGCCTCAGTTTCCCTACTTGCTAATTGGGAAGGGTAAGAGAGATCTTGAGAACATCAGGAGGGTGAATGGGGCCCAGGCACTTTGCACGTAGTTAACACTCAATAAACGGTTAGCTACTGCATTGGAGGGAGGCCCTGAGGCCCTGGAGAGTGGGTAGCTCCCTGGGGTAGCCCCAGGGAGGGCGGGAGCCAGGCTTCTCAGAGTGGCTTCCCCAGTCCCTGGCTGTGCTGCAAGGCTCCTGGCCAGTGCCTCCCTAGCTCTAAGGAAGGCCCCTACACAAAGAACCCACCCTATTCAGGCAGACCCAGCTGTGCAGGGGCCCACCCTGCCTTGCCTGCCTTCTTCCCAGCTGAGGCTTAGCCTCCTCCACCATTTGCCACCGGGGCCACCTGGGGAGCGCTGGTCGGGCTCCAGGCGCCAGCTGCCCCCACCTCTGGCTGAGATGAGCTCATCTGGGTCTGGTAACGTCTAAAGCAGCCAGGAATGTTTGCTCAAATGTTCCAGGCTCAGGGAGCAGAAAAGCAGCCAGTCGGCCTCCGCCCCTTCCCCTGCACAGAAAGCAATCTGCCATAACTCAGGCGGCCTCACCAAGCTGGGGATGGATGCTGCACCTCAGAATCTATATCACCCTAAAGGAAAATGCCTCTTAAATCACAGGGAGCCAGGAGAAATCGGGGGCGGGGTGCAGGGACACAGAGACGCTCCAAAGGAGAGGACTGTAGAGGAGGGGGTTGCCCCAGGCCCTGGGTCTCTTCCTGTCACAGCTACAACCACCACCCCAACCCTAGGGAAGTCTCGGATTGAGGGGGAGAAGCCTGGAACACCTCCCCACCCCGACATCCGAAGGATGCACATGTGTGTCTTGCACGCACGGGAGCACACACGCACACATGCACGTGAACAAATGCTACATACCCGTAGCCATGTCCTGGACTCCCCTCCCCAGCCCTTACCTAGACAGCAGCCAAGATCTAAGTGTGTTCAAACCAGGTCACACGCAGGCACCTACGCATCCCAGCAACATCACTTGAAGATGGCAACCGGGTTCTTCAGGGTTGTCTGTGAAGCCTGAAGAACTAGGCCATCCAGTCCCTTCAGCTTCTGCTCTGCTCCGCTGTCTGTTCGTGTACACATTGCATGCTCACCGCCCCACCCCACCCCTTCCCTAGTTACGATGCCCGCTGATGGGTGATGTAACCCCAGACATTCCTACAGTTGACCCCAGCTTTGAAGTACCCTCCCAACCTGAGCTCTGGGCGGCTCAACATTGCCCGATACCTCTGGGGAAACTCTATGTGACTGGGTCCTAGCAAGGCCCTGAGGTGGGAGAACGGAGACAAAGGGAAGAGAAGAAGCACAAGGCCTTCTGCAGAAGGCAAGCTGTTTTCAGACGTCACCTGCGCCTGCATGGACCTCTTGGTGAGCCCTGGATTCCAGGTTGGTGGACACGCTGCTCTGATCCCTCCTTCCTCACCCCGTGACTACCTTTGTGCCTCTGTTGGAGTTGTTCTCCTAAGGACGCCCTAGATTTAAGCTCCCTCCTCCCTCCATCCAGTACAAGGTTTTTATTTTTAAGGTAGGGTCTCCTATTAGCCCAGGCTATCCACAAACTCAGAAGCCAAGGATGGCTTTGAATTCCTGATTCCTCCTGCGTCTACCTCGTCAGTGATGATCTATCACAGATGTGCCCTACCATACGTGGTTTGGGCGGTACTGGCCATGGAACCCAGGGTTTCACGCACATTAGGGAAAAAAGTACTCTACCCACTGAGCCACACCTTCACCTGTGGCCAGGTGACTCCATCTGGACCCTATCTCCAAATTAGGCTCCCTGTGGACGTGAATATGGGGGTGGAGGGGGCACCATTAAATTCAGCACATGTCGATTCTTTCAAATGCCCTAGAATGTTTCCCCTGGGGAAACCAGAGTCTCCAAAAAACACTACATAAAATCTACAGTAAAAATGTCAGGCCATTTTGTCCAAATTCGGCTTGTGCCATTCAATTCGGCGTTCAAATGTATTTCTCTAATAACATCACAAAACACTTCATTCCTGCTACTGTGGCTCTGCCCTTCAGCTTGCACAGTTTTTAATACGTCCACTGCCCCCCTCCCTGGTCAACCAAAAAGCAGCTGGCTGTGTGCTAAGGGGAGGGCTCGACGCTGTGCGTGTTTGGCTTCAGTTCAAACTCGATTATGGGCTCGGCTCATAATAGGATGCATGTATTAATACATGAATTAAAAAGAAACAATTGTTTTTAGAAAATAATTAGAATTACCTTGTTATAGGTTTACGGTTGTCCTGGTAGCATCTTATAATAACTGAACGTAAACAACGAACGTGGGTCCACAGCTCAGCCGAGAGCCGGTGTTGACTATGCTTACTCGGAGAAAATAAAACTGCAAGATGGCTCAGTGGGCAAGCATGTTGGCTGCCTAGCCTGATGACCTGAGTTCAGTCCCCGAAACCCCAAGACATGGCAGATCTAACGTTCACGTGCTATCCTTTGACGGCCACATGAACTGAAGTTCATGCATGCCATCCCACAATAGTTTTTGTCTTCTGGTTTCTCGAGACAGGGTTTCTCTGTGTGTCGTCCTGGCTGTCCTGAAACTCGCTCTGTAGACCAGGCTGGCCTCAAACTCACCGAGATCCACCAACAGTTGGGATATGTGACCGTGTGAAGCTTTTTAATCCCTGAGGAGAGGAGTTGACGCCTTCATGCATTCAGCAAGCAGCCTTTGCAGAGAAATCGGTACTGGGGGAGTACAGCCTCAGGGTCAAATCCAAGTTCAAACTCCTGCTGGGTAACCAGCCACGACTGTGCAGGGGGAACCCAGACCGAGTTCATGTCCTGCTCCACTTCAAGAAATGGGAGTTGCTGGCCTGAGAACAGGACTACTGTATCATGGGGCTGGTAGCCTTTCCCGAAAAGGACCAGCTCGCAGCAGCTCTGCCACCACTACAGTGGGATACGTTTGTGTCCAGTAGCCACCGATCAGTGTTAGGGTAAGATCCCCACAAGGCTTCTGGCCCAGCTGACAACGGCCCTGTTTAGCAGTACAAAGCATTCACCTGCAAAACCTTCAGAAAGTGTTTGAGGAACATTTTTACAGGAATAATGTGTGGCCAGGCAGCCCTGGCTGGGAACTCTCTGGGGTCTCAGAAGGCTTCTGCTTCCCGTGGCGGATGTCCAGGTACGCCGGAAGCTCCTTCCAGACCCCAGCACCAGATTCAGGGGAAGCTCCCCGTCACACATACACCTACCCAACAGCCCCCTACCTGTTCCTTTTTCGGCTGCCCTCTGTCCTCTCTGCCCTGGAGCACTGAGTTGCAGAAGTGACAGGTGGCTGCTTCCCTAACTCTCAGGACCAGGAAATCACTATAGACCAGAGTTGGGGAAACTTACTTGATCTTGATTGTGGAAAACCGATTCAGACTCACTAGGAAGTGCTGGCTTCCCATTCTTGCTGACCCCTACACACACACACACACACACACACACACACACACACACACACACACACACAGAGGGGGGGAAGCAGGTGTTCCAATGAAACGTACACTCAACTGTTCCTACAACTCTTCCCAACAGCCCCACGTCCATCAGTAGATGGTGAAATCAACCAAGCGTGGTCTATTCGTGCAAAGGAATAGTATTCAGCCATGGAAAGGTGTGTGCCACACATACAGTGAGCCAGCGCTCGAAGCTGAGACATTGTGTGACAGACACTCAGGTTCTTTCCCAAGTGGTTCTATTCAGAAGTCATGGGTAGAACAGACAAAGCCAGAGACTCAGGAAGGCACGGAGCACTTACCAGCATAGGGGGCAGGCAGGGCAGAGAGACAGGAAGCAACTGTTCGGTGGCTGAGCAGCTGGGAGCTCGGTGGCATGGAGCTGGTGTGTAATTGACGATGGCTAACGCGTCTCTCTATCTATCACAACTGAGAAAATAACACAGTGGAACTAGCACTGGAAAGACCAGAAGACACAGGTTCGAGCCAAGGCCCAACTGATATGCTGGTTCACCTCAGGGACCCTCCTGGGATTGGCGTCATTGCCCCTGGCCTGGTAGTTCGCACAGCTCTGAGGTATAAGGATGTTCAGGGTGTGGTGTGACAGGCCAGTGAGGAAGAAACACTACCAGTGAGCAGCATGAGGCTCCCAGGACAGCAGGCAGCTGTGCTCTGACAGCTAACCCTCCTCCCTCTGACAAGGGCCCTTCCACGGGTGGTTTTTACGAATGCTCTGGAGGAAGACAAGCTCCACATCTGATGGGGCAGTGTCTCATCCTCGCTTGACCTTGCAAAACATACTCCTGAAAGTCTAATCAGGACGGTGGGAGCTCTCCAAGCTGTATTTGCCACAGACCTGGGTTAAAAGGATGGTAGCCCCTGACAGCACATGAAGGCATGGCCATGTCCTTTCTCATCCTGGACCTTTACCGATGATGCTGTTCCACCACCAGGAAACCCCTTCTGCAATATTTGATACTGCTGCTATAACAAACCACCACAGGCTTTTAACTTTAAATGACACAAATGATTTTTAATTAATTAATTGATCAAGGTCTTAAGGATCTCCACTAAAGGACTTGGTTCTAGGAATGGTTGTCCAAGGCCCAGACATCCAGACACTGTGCTACTAAAGGTGCCACTCTCCCATTTCTAGTTGGCTGGCAAGAGACTGAAAGCAGTCTTGGCTGGATGTTGAGCAGGATGAGCTGCACAAAGCAGGTGCTTGCACAGCAGAGTGAGCTGCACTGAGTAGGTGCTTGTTCAGCAGGGTGAGCTGCCCAGAGTAGGTGCTTGTTTAGCAGGGTGAGCTGCACAGAGTAGGTGCTTATTCAGCAGGGTGAGCTGCACAGAGTAGGTGCTTGTTCATCAGGGTGAGCTGCACTGAGTAGGTGCTTGTTCATCAGGGTGAGCTGCACAGAGTAGGTGCTTGTTCAGCAGGGTGAGCTGCACTGAGTAGGTGCTTGTTCAGCAGAGTGAGCTGCACAGAGTAGGTGCTTGTTCAGCAGGGTGAGCTGCACAGAGCAGGTGCTTGCACACAGCACCATGTGGTGCTGGACACATGGATCTAGTTCACGCCCTGTTCTCCCAGAACCAGCAAGGCACCTTGGACATCCATTGCTTCTTGGAAGTAGATTTACCTCTTAAGAAAATGGATTCAACCATAACAACACATTCGTAAGATGGGAGAGGCAGCTTGGGCTTGGAGTGAGAGCAAGAGCACAGTGGTGGGCAAGAACCAGAGCCTGCTGTCTCTGTGATAGAGGACGTGGCCACCACACACCCATGAAGCTACACAAGGTCAGGCTCCAGTTTCCCGTAAGGGTGACTCTGCTCACAGCCTGACTTCGGAAAATATTCCCAGCGTTTGCCGTTCTTGATCTGGGCCCAATGCTGAAATTATTCCAGGCCTTTTTCCTTCTCTTAGTTAGTCTTTCTTTTTGACATCTTGAGCAGAAGGAGCTGTTTTTTTCATTTCAGGAGGGGAAACACACACACACACATACACACAACACACACACACACACACACAGACACAGACACACACACACACACCCAGGAACATTTAACACACTAACACACACACACTCACACACACAGACACATACACACACACACACACCCCAGAAACATTTAACACACTAACACACACACACACACACACACACTCACACACACACACACCCCAGAAACATTTAACACACTAACATACACACATATACACACAGACACACACACAGAGACACACACACACCCCAGAAACATTTAACACACTAACACACACACACAGACACACACACACTCACACACACACACCCCAGAAACATTTAACACACTAACACACACACATACACACAGACACACACACACTCACACACACCCCAGAAACATTTAACACACTAACATACACACATATACACACAGACACACACAGACACACACACACGCACACACACCAGAGCCATTTAACACACTAACACACACACACATATACACACAGACACACACACACACATACGCACATGCACACACACTTACTCACACACCAGAACCATTTCAAGAGGACAGAATGTCCCCTGTCCTGGGAGAGCAAGGGGCCTACCTCTCAGCCAAGCTCACTCACTCGGCATCACCCTGGGTTACATAAGTGCGGTTTGGACTTGGAGGTTGAACACAGCCTTGGGTTTTGAAAGGAGGAGAAGGAGTTGGGAGTGAGGAGCTGCCTGGCTCAAAATAAATCTAGAAACTCAATGCAGGAGTGGGGAGGGGGGTGAGAGACTCTGATGGGGGAAATATTCAGACGTGCAGTCTGGAACGGCCGAGCTCGAGCCCGGCCATCACAGGCTGGGAAGAGGGTGGTCGGAAGTGAGGGGTGGTGCAGTGTGGCCTTAGAAGGGATGAAGACTGACACCATTCTCATTCCCCTGAAGGGAACAGCCAATCCCTCGGGTGTTCAAAGCCAGCTTGCACTTCCATGCAGAGCCTGAAGCCCCTGGGTTGGACGTTGGACATACTTGGCATTTTCCAAGTTCTGGTCAGGCAAGACATTGTTCCAGAACAAACAGTACAGGAGAGGCAGAGTTGCCAACTCATGGCTGGGTCTGACAGTCCCCACGCTTTGAGCCTCACCTTCAGAAAGACCCTTCAATTTGGGGCAGATGGAGACAGTTAATCACCTTGTAAGAGAGAACAGCGTTCCATCATGGTGGCTAGGGACCAGTGTCCTTGAGTGGCTTATGATCATGGGGTCCCTGGCTGCCTCTCCTGGTAGATTATTTATGCTCAACTTACACAGAGGGCAACTGAGGTTTGAAGATGTGCGGGGACAGGAGGGAAGGAAGATAGGTTATCTTCTCATTTGTTTTTGTGTGTTTTAGATAGGTCTATGTGGCCCAGGCTAGCCTCAAACTCATGATCCTCCCGCTTCAACCTCCTAAGTGTTAGAGCCACAAATGTGTGCCTTGTAAAAAATCCCAGCTTCCTTAGCTGCGTCCCAGGAAGTGAAGTTCTTCCTTTGAGGTGCCTGGGTTTAGGAGACATTCCTGAGTTTGCTTGGAGCAAGTGGCTTCAGCGTCACAACTCTTAAACTTAAACTGTGGAGATTGCCTATCCTAACGCGAGCAGGGTCTTGAGTATAGGGTGGGCAGGAAGGACATCAAGGACAGTGGCGATGAAATGAGACGGCGTTAAGGTAGGTACAAGCCTAGAGGGTTTGGATGGCAGCATGAGAAAGTGGGACTTCGTTCTGAGGGGGCTGGGGAGGCGTGGGAGTGTTTACACAGCACTTGCAGGGTCAAGTTTGTAAGTGAAAAGCTGCCTCTAGCTGTTAGCCCGGCAGCCATGTTGGAAGAAGAACAGCTGGAGGTAGGAGGACAGCTAGGAAAAAGAGAGAGACCGCACTTCCACTGGCTGACAGGAAACAGAAACCAAGACTACAGAGATGTCCGGTGGTTAAGAGGGCTGGCTTCCCCTGCAGAGGACCTGGTTCAGTTCCCAGCATCTACATGACAGCTCCCGACTATCTGTGTAACTCCAGTTCCTGGGAAATCGGATGCCTTCTTCTGATCTCTTTAGGCAGGAGGCAAACATATGGTACACATTCATGCATGTTGGCAAGCGTGTGATTTACATACATACATACATACATATATGCATACATACATGCATACATACACACATATATGCATGTTGGCAAGCGTGTGATATACATACACACATACATGCATGTTGGCAAGGGTGTGATATATATACATACATACATACATACGTGTTGGCAAAACACTCACACACATGCATTACAGTAAAAAAGTTCACAAAAAGCAATGGTCTTGTATTAACACATCCCCAGGCTCCGGGCTCCAGGGAACCCGGATCATCCTGCACCGGGTAGAATCCTCTCTGAGGAAAGCAGAAGTGGTGGTGTTTAATGGACAAGGCTGTTGTTACCCTTCCTGACTTAGCTTTGTGTTGTCCTTGTTGTTCTGCACATGCTGGATAGCTCTGGGAACCGCACAACTGAGGCAGGGCTCGGCGGAGCACAGAGGCTCTCACCGCGTGCCCTGCCCTCCAGACAGGGCTGAAACAGTCTCGGTCTCTGCCTCAGGAGCCCCACCTAGAATTGGCTCAGCAAGGACTAGGGCTAGAACTCTGAATGTATGTCAGATTCTGCGTGGCCAGGGAGAATGTCTTGACCAAAACAGGGGTAGCCTCTGAGTCCTACCTGATGGAGTTCACGATGGCCTTAGGGAACAAGGCTGAGGTGGGCTTCCCTGGGTGCTCACTGGTAGGGAGGCAATTCCCTTCCCTTCCATTCCAGGCAGCCTGTCCAGAGGCCCTGCAGTAGTACAGGCCACAGAGCACCTCAGGAATGAAATGATTTTTAACAGAATCAGGTACAGCAGTGTGTACCTAATCGCTACCCTACAGGCTGAGGTGGGAGAAAGCCAGACCCCAGAATCTGAATGAGGACCTGTCTTTTCTTGCGGGGTGGGGGAGCCGCTAGGACTGGCCAGGAGGCCACTTGCACATTGAAGCTGAGTTTCTACCCATGGGATCTCATACGCATGGGCTTTTGTAGGAGGGCATCTCCCCATTTACAGTAAAAAGGGAATGGAATGTGAGACTCTAGCCAGTCTGAGCCTGTAGGGGTGCCCCTGTAGGGGAATTGTGGGCCCAGCTTTGCATGACGAGCTCACTGTGTGTTACTCCATTACTGGGTCCCCTCTGTGACCTGTGGCACAGGGTTCACTTCAGAGAAGAAAGACGAAGCTCAGAGAAGTAATGGGACCCACAGTCTAGGAGACTTGGAACAGGGCTCCTGTAGACCACACTTAAAGCCTTGCGTCTTGCAGCCTCTCTGCGCCCATACCTAGCCCGTGGCTGTCACACAATGTGTGTAGTTTGTTCAGCTCCACCACCATCCAGATCTGTGGATGGCTTCGGCTGATCCGTAGGCTCCACCAGCCCCTGATCCCCAGGTTCTCAACCATCATGGACAGACCGCAGCGTCCTGCAGCGTGGGACCACTCCCACCATCCTGCCAGGCTCTCTCGTCGCCCATTCCTTCGTTCGGAGGACAATTTCACCACTGTAGCAAACGAGACCCCTTGGCAGAGATTAGGGGTAGGATTGTTACGTCAGGAGGTCCCAGGAAGTGACAGGAAAGCTGTGTTCTGGGCAGGAGTGCTAGGGACCTTGGGAGATCTGTGGGTTTCGCCCAAGATTCCCTAACGGGAGACCAGGGAGCTGGGCTATTTGTCCACCAACATTCATCTCTCTCCATCTGATGTGAGCTCCTGGGGGGATAGGGTATGTGTTCTTAGGCAGCCAGGGAGCATAAGAGCTGTGTATAGGTGGCGGCCAGGGTGGCAGAGATGTGGGTGGAGCAATAATCCATGGACCCCTCCTACCCACGTAACCTCCCTCCCCCAGCCAACGGGCCCTTACTCTGCTTCAGGCGTGTGATGCTGGCTTATCGAACTCTGTGCCTACGTCAGAAAGCAGCACAGGGGTTGCCACCTGCTGGGCATAGGACTCTTGAAACTGTGTTCCATCCAGCCACTTGGGGTTGTCGACCCCTTGGCAACGTTTGTGGAAGACAGGGGACATGTGTTAGGCCTGCTGCTTTTCTCTTATTGTGAGAGTGCATTACAGTCAAGACACCATTGCTTGTAAAAATCCATCTCGACTTTAGAGGTACAGAAAGAGTGCCTCTTTGAACAGATAGGCTGTGGTACTGTCCCAAGTTAAGATGCTGTTTTGTTCTTATGTCCGTAGCGTTGGGGATGGTCCAGTGGCTGACGCGTACTGGCCCAGTGCTTACCACTGAGCCCCGGCCCTAAACCAGAGCATTCCTGAGGCCTGTGTTGTCTTTAGCAGGTCACCCTGGTGTCAAGGCCAGGCACTTGTGTGGTTAAATGCCAGGATGGAGGAGAGTGAGCCACAGAGTGAAATCAGCCGGTGCTGGTCTGGAGCAATCACTACAGGGCCCCCACCCACCCAGCACCCTCCTGGGCCTCCACCAAGATGATTCAGCCCCAATTATCCCCTAATTGCCTCAGCCTGTGGACTCCCAGCTGGGGCCCTCCTCCCCAAGTCTTCTTGACTGGATCCTACAGGGCTACAGGCTGGCGGGCAGTCCCCTTTGCAATGGAATGCTACCTTCCAGGCTTCTCTAGGCTCTTCCGAGCCTGCTTTTGTCCCTCCTTCTGCAGGCCTCCCTCTGCACATAAACCTGCGGGTTCAAGCTGTTCATGAAGTTCCAGCTGTTGCAAAGCACTTCTTTGGAGGATCCCTGGGCCTCACGCTGACCCTGCTTCCTACCTACCCAATGACCCGCTTTGGGTAGGGACAGCAATGACTCTCAAGCCTCTTATAGAGGAACTACCTTACTCAACATCTCTGTCTCATGCAACAGCGTTGGCAGAGGAATCAGGAAAGACGCAGAGGGACTGCCCGTGGATGGAAAAAGACTCAGGAAGGGGTGCCAGAGCCAGAGGACAGGAAAACCCTGTACATGAGGCTCCCACAAAAACGAGAGGATGCTCTAGAATCTCGGGGGAGGGGAAAACACACTAGGATGGAGGTTTCCGTCTTTTCTTGGCCAAGTCCCTTTAATTTGAAGCCTGCCTTCTGAACACGTTGATCCAAACCCTGCAAATACTTAGGTATCTAGGAGACACAAACAACATTGCTCTGGGTAGAAAGAGCTCTAGGTCCCTAGCATTTCGGACTTGTGATGCCCAGATTAAGGATGTCGGCTGTGTAAATAGACTTCCAGCTCAGGGACACTGTCTGTGCCTGTGCTTGACAAGTGCAGATCTCCTGATCATCCATTTTGTGTGTGTGTGTGTGTGTGTGTGTGTGTGTGTGTGTGTGTTTATTTCTGTGTCTGTCTGTCTGTCCGTGTCAGTATATGTGGGTGCCCTTGGAAGCCATCTGGAGTTTTGGGCAGAAATGAGCTGCCTGGTGTGGGATCTGAATGGGCCTGGGTCCTTTGGACCTGGGGTCCTCTGGAAGAGCAGCATTCTTTTTTTTTTTTTTTTCTTTTTTTCGGAGCTGGGGACCGAACCCAGGGCCTTGCGGTTGCTAGGCAAGCGCTCTACCGCTGAGCTAAATCCCCAACCCTAAGAGCAGCATTCTTAACCCCTGAGCCATCTAGTTACCCTCTGACATACAGTTTTAGGACCCCTTGGGGAGGCAGGCTATGGCTCATAGGTTCCTCACTGTTTTTAAGCCCCCGGGACCATACCTGAACTTATTTCTTTGAGGACACATGTCTACAGGTAGGTCAGAGTCCTCATCCCTTGACAGTTCTCCTCTAGCTTGTTCTCTCCCCTGCCACGCCCCATGGTCTCACCCCCCCATCCAAGCCATTCTCTCTGTATGCTCATAGTCCAGGGCGACAGGCAGCTCTCCCTTGGTATATAGCTCTCGAGAGCATAAGTGGTGTTGCCCCCCTGCAGCTCACCACCACCTTCTCATTTCTGAGCTTCACTCTTGCGGGCAGATGACTGCTCACTTGCTTTTATTTTGGGGGAAGATGGAGATCAGGGCCATGGGGGAAGCTCTACACAGAGACTGGCACTTCTGGAAGGAGATGGGAGGCCAGTGAGTGCTGGCTGGGAGGGAAGAGTGGTGAGGCACACCTCAGATGGTTCCATTACACTGACTTGGTCCTCTCTAGCAGCCAGGGCTGGGCAGTGTTCTCATAGTGGAAATCGTTGCTTATACTATGCAAAGTCTGAGAACTTGTCCCTTGAATATACAGCCCACCGTCTGGAGATTAAATTTCTTTAGCGTGAGCCTCACTCTCCAGTATTGCCCTGCAGTCCGGACCACAGGGTCTGTCTTTGGGGGATCCAGATTTGTTGTTCTAGCAAAGAGAAACCAGAGCCCATGTTGAGTAAGCTCAGAATCAGATCTCAGCCCAGGGAAACACTGCCAGATGCTTAATTGTGCTCCAATTACACAGAACGCTCCAGAATGGCTGCTCTGGGCAGAACAACGTGGATGGCCATTATTACATTTGGACAGCCCTGTTCGGTTGTGTGTAATCTCTGTACTCCTGTGCGTCTTCTTGAAAGATGCCAGCCCACCCTAAAACTGAAGACAGTGACTGCTCAACTCATACTTAACAGCCACAGAGGCAGGGGTCTCCTGGAACGTCAGGTCTGGTGAGAGATGCCTCACTCCTCCGTCCTGTCCACCCACCCTGTGGTGAGTACTGAGCAAAGCCATGACTAGTTGCAAGAGAGTCCAAATGGTGGTTTGGGAGACAAGAAGAGGGGACACTGGACCTAGTGAGTCAGTGGAGGAGCCTTAAAGGGATACGGTGGGCATTCCGAGGAACAGATCAGCTACTGCTGAAGGGATCTGCATGGCAGGTCACAAACTAGCCAGGAGGAGTCAGTGTAGGTGGGACAGAATGAGGTGTTATGAGCAGAGGGGTCTGGAGAGCCACCAAGGAATCTGCACATGACCCTGTTTTGTGCGGGACAGCATTGAGCACAAGCATGTGACCTGTCTACTTTGGAGTCAGGAGGCTCCTTTGAGGGGGAGGGAGGAGCCCTGGTCAGGCAGTGAGAAAGGGAAGGCCTTCAGAGTTTTCTGAGGGTGGAGACCACAGGATACACGGCTGTATCCAACACTAGCGCAAAAGGTGTGTCCGACCCAGCCAGGGAGCTGGATTGAGCCAGCGTCCGACTTGGCTGCACCCTTAGCTCCCTCTACCACAGCCCGCGGCTGGAGCTTTGGTCAGCCCACCTGAACAAACATGCTGCCTGCCACCGAAGCCAGCGGGCTGCAGCCGGAGGCTCCGGTCCTGCTGGATGGACCCTGGGTTCCTTTTGGCAGCTCCTCATTGGCTGCTGATCTCTTGCCAACAATGCGTTTCAGGGCCCTGCTTAGAAGTCTTTCCGTCTGCACATTACCGGCCGGCCTCGAGCGAGTGGAGGTGGCGTGGCTTTGTGTGTGATTTGTAGATGGTTAGAAAAGCCTCTTGTTTTCTTGTCTCCATTGTTTTATTTCACTCTGAAAACTTTCAGGGTCTTGTTTTGGCTTGGTTTGTGTGTGTGTGTGTGTGTGTGTGTGTGTGTGTGTGTGTGTGTGTTTTTCTGTTTTGTTTTGTTTTGTTTTACACACACACACACACACACACACACACACACACCACTTCTTTTGTTTATTTGAGAAAGGGCCTCTCTATGTTCATCTGGATGACCTGGAACTCACTGGTAACCAAAGCTGGCCTCAGAGATCTCCCTGCTTCTACCCTGGGTGCTGGGATTAAAGGTGTGCACCGCTACACTTGGCTCCTTTTAAGTCTACACCTAATTCCTGTGTGTAGAATCAATCTCCTTGATCTAATGTCTAATCAAGTCTACCCAAGAACAATACCCTCTACACCCAAAGGCACATGAGATGCAGGCCATGGAGGCACTTGAGACTCACTGCTTGTGCTTCCCAAATCGTGCCCCCCCCGCCAGAATCACCCAGAGGACATGCCACAACACAGGACCTTCAGAATGAGCCCCAGGGGTTCTCTCTGCAGAACTAGACAGGGCCATAGGGTAGGCAATATGCCTCAGTTTTCCCAGCCCCGAGTGGTGCACAGGAGGTAGGGGCTAAGCCAGAGCATCCCTGGGTAACCTGGACCCATCTGGTAGAGGGAACCCTGCAGCTTTGGCACTCCCAGGTGGTCAGATGCAGGCTTCAGACTTCCCTGCACCACATGCTGAGGCCCAGGAGGAGTCTAGGGGACAGGACAGAGCCTGTGTAGAGAGGTAGTCAATATTCCCCAGAGTGCAAGCAATTCTCCCCTACCCCAAGATCTGCCTCTGCGTCCTTCAGCATAGCGGGTGAGCATGATCGGTAACAAGAGTGCAGATCAGCTCGTCTGAGAGGGGACAGCAGATTTGTTGGTATTTCGGGGCCAAGTTTCCCAGCAGCCCCCAGCTGGGCACAGCTGAGCTTCAGCTTCTGGGAGCTGCAGGGTATTTAGAATAAAGGCTCAACCTTGGAGAAGTATTAATGAAAATGTCACAGGCACTAAAGTCAAAGCAGATGTGAAGCCGGCTACACAGGCAGACCTAGCTGATAAGAAACAGCCCAGGAGAGAACAAAACCTCTTGAGATTAGGTCAAGGACAGAGGGGAGGGGAGGCACCCAGGGGTCCCCTGTGGCAACTCAGGGGAGCCCCGTCGCTCCTGCAGAACAAGCTGACATTTCTGTGCTGCTGTGTTATATATTGACATCCCGACAGGGCAGCGTTTGGAGGCCTCCACATCAGCAAATAAATATTACGTCTCCATCTTCAGCTAAGCAGAGCCGTGGTGCGTTCCCATTACTTCATGTGGATTAACCATCTGGAAGTTGAATCAAGCCACAGAGTAAAGAATGGGATCCAATTTTGCATTCACCAAAATAAGCCGTACTAGTCTCAATTTATGGCAGATGGTTATGCAGTCTCAGCGGGCCAAAGAATCTCTCTGCAGAAGAATAAAGTTCATGCCAATTACTGTAATAGGAACCGGTACAACAACTGTGTGGAGCTGACTAAGATCGCGGTGATCGCAGTACGGCTCGTAAACTGTGGGGGGCCAGGGAGCAACGGGCACCCAGTTAATTCATTAAGATGATGGGGGGGGGCGGAAGAGAGCGCATGCGGTCATAAAGCAGAAATGTCTTCTCGCAAAAAACGGGAGAGAGCTGAGCGGCCGTCGTTGGGTCATGCGTGCCACAGGCAGGGGGAAGAAACGGTTAACGGCGGCGGCAGGAGGCAAGCTAGCCAGGAAAGGGTTAAATCCTGGGCTGCTCCGTTCCATTCATTCAAAGCAGACCCATGAGCTCTCTGGTCTCAGAATCTGGCGTGAGGCCACTGTGGGTGGAGCCTTGGGATGAGTGGCAAGAATGAACCAGTGGGAACGCTGCGGGCTGCTGCCCAGAGGGCACCCTCCCACCACCCCTCCTCCGCGCCCCCCCCCCCGCACGCCTTTGGGAAAGGGTCTTTGGCTGCTGTAGAAAGCTCATACGCTTGGATGTACTTGCCCTAACTGTCCATGGCAGTCTGGGAGAACAGTGCACTGGGAGGAAAGGACGCTTTGGGCTCTCCCTGGCCTGGCTAAGTGTTTTCAGAGACTTCCTGTGAGAGTAGCTTCTCCTGCTCCTGCTTGCAGCTCTACAACCTGTGTGCTGGCAGAGCTGGAGGCCTTCAGGTTACAGCACTGCTTGTCTCCTATGCAGTGGCCCAGTGTTTACATCTTCCTTTACATCTGCCTTTAAGTGAAAGTGGCTGCATTCTTGTGATGGGGTGACCAATGGTTCAGGACTGTCCTGGTTTTAGCACCAAAGTCTGGCCTCCCAGGAATCCTTTGTCCTGGGTGATGTGGGCTGGCTGGTGACTTTAGCTAAGAGCCCAACCTGGGCAAGAAGTGTTGTTTTCATGTCTCCTTGTCATAGAGACATGTTCATGTTGGTGTTGACGACCCAGACTTCCACTGGCAGGACACCAAGGCTCAGAGGGGTCAAGGCTTAATTTTGGACCTATTGTTCAGTAAGTGGGGAGGGCAGGCATGAGGATGTACGTGCAAGACGCCAAAGCCCTTGAGCCAGCATGGCCTCTGGCAGTGTGAGCAGTCAGCTCCATGCTGACACTCCATGGTTTCAAGCACACTTGTAGGGCCCACTCACAGGAGACAGGCAGCAACAGTAGGTCCACTGAACAAGCACCGGGTCACCATCTCATCCTGGCACTTCCCTGCCTCAAGGCATCCCGAGACGATGGCTGCCTCATGCCCGAGTCTTGGGGTAGGTAGAAATGAGGTGTAGATCCAGGGCAGTGAAGCCCCACCATGGCCAGGTGCAGGTCTCAACCTCACAGGTGAAAGAGCTTTGCCTGTGACTCAAGAGGGGCTGAGAAAAGATTGGGATCTCATTAGACTTCTGGACCCCACATAACAGGACCCTGAGTTTGTGGCCCACTAGACGCTCAACAAATGCTGTCCCCAGCCAGAGAAGACAATGCTGAGCAGTTGTCTTTGGTGGAACAGCCCTGCTCAGGGGTTTACCATTGCTCCACCCAGATATTCACAGGCCAGGCTCCCTGTCATTCCTGATGGCTGTCAAGCACACTTAGAAGCCTCCTGGAGACCCCCCATGTCCATAGCACCAACACAAAGCCAGATGGGGGGTCCGGGGGTAGACATGGTGCACTGAGGCAGGGAGCCTCAGCGGGGGCTAAATGGTTGCCACCCCTTCTGTATCAGTGAGGCCTCCAAGTGTGGAGCCTTAGGGTTTCCTTGCCACCGTGGAGAAGCTCAGCTGTGCCTCAGAGGCCTTTATGAGCAGATGCTCTTAAGGTGTTGATTATCAGAGGTGGCATGGGCTGACGATCCAGCATGCAGGTGGGTCTTGGACTTTGAGGACACTGGTCTATAGAACAGAGCTACACAGAAACCCTTGTCACACCACACTCACACCCACACACACATACACACACACACCACACACACACACACACACACACACACACACACACACACACATAAAGGCTGTTCTGCCTTTATGCAATCCATATGCTTGGTGCTCCTGGAGAGATTGTAGTCTGGACAAGCAAGTGAACTGTAGGACCCTTGATCAGAAGGCAACCTGCCTCCGGTTTTAGCAGACAGTGGCAGCTACCTTATAGGCACTGTAAAGCTGCAAAGCCAGTGTGAGGTCTACTTGGACCGCGGTGCTGGCTGGCGGCGTTAGCGCTGTTTTTGAAGTATTAGATGATGCCTTAAGAGAAACAACTGTCGGGAGAAATCTGAAAAACTATTAGCAAGGGGTCACCCAGCCCATGTGGAGCCACACCCTTCATCCTTGGATGAAGCCATACCATTCCCTGTGATACCAAGGCTATCTGCCTGCTACAGGGGCAGCAAGAGACGGTTGTACAAGACTGGCATCAAAATCTCAATGAACACATTGGCCCTTTACAGGAAGCTTGCCAGCCCTTCAGTCTGCACAATCACTGTGGACCACAGCTGTCCTGGGGTCTTTCACAGATCCTCTCCTGCAAGGACACATGGGAGTGGAGCCTAGCTAGCACATGTTGGAGGGGAACTGAGAACAGCAGCACCTCTGGGTGGGTTACAAAGTAAGGGTGGTGCTCAGATGACGATATCAGCATTCGGGGATGCAGGAGCCATCGTGCCATGGGCCATTCAGAGTCAAAGCTTCTATTTTACATAAACATTAATGAACCACTCCTGTAGGCCACGCCTCTGTTCTGCTTCTCTGTGCCTCCCATGGTCTGGAATGTAATGTTATTTTACTATCAACATACAATAAAAGATCAACGCATAGGCAACATATGAGGTGCACCATAGCTTCTCAGAAACTAAGGCAAACCCCACCAGAAGCCGTGGCACAAAGCCTAGGTCAACAAGTTAGGAGCGCCAGTGCACACAGCCAAGAATTTAATCAGCATTGTCTTCGATGGCTTCTGTGAATTCACTGGAGTGCCACCCTGCAACTCTGGGTTTGTGCTGGCTGGAAATGAGATGCTTGTAATGATTTCTCTGAATGTCACAGATAGGGTAGCCTGCTGGCACCGTCAGGATAAAGCGTCTAGTGGAGACTCATCCTGGACCTCGTGGGGTCAGGAACACCCACCATCACAGAAAGCTGTTCTAGAAAGCTGCCTGTGGATATCCATACAGGGTCCTACGCTTCCGACATAGAAGGATGGCTTTTTGGCCACACGCTATACGAAGGTCACTGACTGTTTCTGTGTCAAGCGTAGACAAACAGCTGTCACAGGAAATATGACACAAAGCCTCAAATGCTGCACCACCTTTAAAAAAAAAAAAAAAGCAGTGTTTTGCTGTGCAACTGTGGCTCATATGGAACTCCCTATGTAGCCCAGTCTGGTCTTGAATTGAGAGATCTTGCCTTTCTTCTGAGTGCTAAGTTTGCAAGCTGTGTGCCACCAGGCCCAGGAAGCTTATCTTTTCCTATGAGACTTGTGGCCCCCTTCCCGATGGTGATCGGAACATGTCTTGGATTGGAAGGGTGGCTGCATCTCACCTGCAAATGCAAGAACACCCTTTGAGACTGGGGGAAGCAGCAAAGTTCCTACCTAGAGTGGCTAGGGCAATGCGCTGATTGACAGATTCTGGGCCCTGGAAGTTCTGGCTTTGTAGACTGAGGAGGAAGGAGTAGATCCAGGTTGGTCAAGAGCTGCTGAAGCTGCTCTTGTAGGTTCTGAGGGCAGAAACCAGATCGTGTTCCTCCTCTGCTAGACAAGGTGTCTTGTCACTAGAGGCGGACATCTGCTGTGGGAGAAATGAGGTCCATGACTGAAACCTCCACAACAGGAGGTGACAGAGGGCACAGCTGTGACCTGCCTCTGAGAAGCGCCCAAGCCAAAATAGGGTGTGAAACTGAGATTCAAGGGCACCATCCATCAGTCAGGAGTGATGGCCAGACAGAACTGGAACTGTAGCAGAGGCTGTTTCACAAGCGGCAGCTTCCTGTAGGAGTGGCGCCACTCCTAGGCTACGCTTTCAGGGACATAGCTACCCAGAGCGAGCTCAGGGTCTTCTAGCAGAGGACAGGGATTCTCTAGGCGCCTTTCCTGCTTTTGAAGTGCGGATGCCCAGAGACCAAGCCACAGAAAGATGGCAGGCGAGAAGGTGGTATCTGTAATGGTTTCCTTCCATTCATTTTCTAGGGTTTTCAAGTCGGCCTGCGGCATGGCACCATCAAACAGATGTGAGAGGTGAGCGGCAGACAGCCTGACACCCCAGAAGGTTCAGGGACATCGACCATTCCAACACTTCACCACATAGCCTGCTGGAGAGAATGTGAAGTCAGCTGCAGCTGCTTCTTTCCACATCAGATAATGTGACCAGAGGTATGAGCAGGTCTGTCCAAGGCATCCCAGACAAGATGGGCTGGGATTTGGTCTCCGCTGCTCTCCTTCCCAGGTCACGCCAAGCCAAGCCCTAGACTCCTGCAACTTTACAGACCGTCTGTGTCGCAGCTGACCTGAGCAAAGTCAGCATGCTCTCCATCTAGAGGGCTGGGGCACTCCAGTGTCCTCACAGGAGATGCTGAGGTGACTGAATACCTCTTACCTCCCGAGACATGTCTGCAGGGGCCTGAGGACGGGGTTGGGGAAGTGGACACATTAAACACCAAGCAGATGAGGCTGGAGGCCTGAGCAGCCTTGCACACATGGGGAGGCGGTGTGGAAAGTGCATGGGAACAGAAGGCTCAGCGAAGGCGGCTGCCATCTGTCAAAAGGGTGCAGGCTCTCACCTGCCCCACCTGCAGGCTTTAGAGCAGAACTCAGAGAGGTCCCAGAGCTTCTGGGGCCTACCTACAATTTTGATTTCTTATTTGCTGAGTGAATATCTAACATCTGTTCTCCAGCGCTACCCCTGGGAAGATACCACAGGAGCTTGTGTTAGCCTGTCCCCATGTCTGTCTCCCTCACTGACAGAATGTTTGCCTTTACTTGCCTCAGAACCTCTGCTGGGTTGACAAATGCAAGAGAGATACAGGTCATCGTGCACACTAACACTGCATGCCAACACCAAGAGGAAGCGCAGACACCGTGGAAACATGGTGCCCACTAAGTCTGACTAGGCAGTAGGCTTTCCTCAGGGCTTAGTGCTGCAAGCATACAGAGCACAGAACAACACTGTTCTAAAGGACAAAACACCTCAGAGCCACAAGCTTGGGACACTTAGATGTAACAGTAAAAGCTGACAGAGCACTTAAAAATGCCAAGTTCTCTGTATGCTTTCCTTTAAGAATAATCTTTTGAGGCTAATAGGACACGTACCTGACTCAACTCCAGTAAAGGCAGGAAACCACCTCGGAATCTGCGTGGGACAACCTGACAGGCACACATACTTCTCAGGAAAAGCGGACAGCAAAATCTTTTTGTCCTTTCAGAGCAGGGCTGTAAAAACCAGAACTCTCAAAGGCCAGCAGTGGTCTGTGCTGTCCCAAGCATGTGGCACCAGGGAAGTAACAATAAAGCACACAAGTGGCATTTTGAGATCAAATTTATTCTTGTTTCGATTTCACTTTGTTTTACTGTGATTTACACAGGAGACTGCCAAGTAAACTGGGTTCTTTGCATTCACCACATCCCTCGACCTCCACAGCTGCTAGAGCAACACGAGAGTCCATACTGGGCTCTGGTTTCCTTGTGTGCCCCAGCTCTCAGAGAAACTACGGATGTCTGAGTTGGTTTCACTGGAGGAGACAAGGCTGGCAGTGACCCTTCTGGTGGTGACCTTCCCAGCTCCCAACAGTGCCCAGGGAATAACCACCTTTACCTTGAGCTTAGAGGACATGGAACCCAGGGCTTGTTGCTGAGGCTAACAGGGCAGTGTGATGCAGTGGGGATCTCTGCCATTTCCCCCATGGGACACAGGGCAGGGCAGAGGGGACATGAAGGTCAAGCCTGTCAACAAAGGGGTGTCACCACCGTGCTCTGACTGCAGGGTGGAGGTTAAAAGGCAGTGTGTAACCTGAAGGATTCAACAGTGTGATGCTGGTCAGGGTTCCAGGACTGACGAGAGGAGAATAGCATCAGACAGAAAGGTAATAAAAAAAGAAAATCCTTCCCAGCTACTGCTCCTTTCTCTTAAAAAAAAAGGAGAAAGTAGAGACAGAAGAGGAAGGGGGAGGAGGCGTGGATACAGGAGGAGGAAGCAGAGCTGTCAGCAAGGCCCAGGTCTAGCTGGGCCTCAGGACGGGGACAGGCCTCTGCCATGCTCAAGCTGTGCCTGCTCCCATCAGCATTTCCTCCTGGCTTAGACTGTAACTGGAAACAGCCGGGCGGGACCACTCTCCTACCCTGTGAACTGTGAGCTGAGAGCAATACAGACCATCCAGTCTCCGGGCCGTAATTTCAGAAGAGCCATTTCAGAAACAAAACTCCACAGAAGTGCTCTGCACAGCCTGCAGTGCCACTCAGGTTAATTGCTTGATCACCCTGTTTGCTTAGCCAGAATCTGAATATTGTCTAGTGTTTATTATAAATCACAAACCGTCATCACTGTTTTTTGCTAGATTTGATATAGAAAAATACTTGAAATTCAAAATACAAAAATCCAATAAAAAGTGGCAATTTTTTAAAAAAGGATATCCCCAACCCTCGGGCAAACCAATAAAGAGCTTTCACTCCTTACTTGACAGATATTGTTGGATTTGGCTGGAAGATAGTGGCCACCCAGAAATAAATAGTTATAAATACATCCAGAGTTTACATTCCAGAGTCACTGGAGTATCTAAAAATTTGAAAAAATCTTTCTGTAGGAGTTGTTGCTGATGGGTTGAGACTAAATGTGTGTGTGTGGTGACTTGAAAAAAACAGAAACCTAACCAAAGGCTGTACACACTGGTCCACACCTGGCATTCACGAAGCACGCCAGCCAGCACCACCGGGCACCACATGGCAGTCCGTTTGTCCTTCCAGGGCATCATGTTGATGGTTATTAATATCTGTTCCAGGTATATATATTGAAAATATTTTCTTTAGTATTTTTGCTGAAGACAGGTGCAGTACTTTGGAGAAAAGGTACTGATCCCTTCCATCTTTACATGTACATATATATATATACACTCGTGTGTATCTAGGCCTGTAGCCATATGTGCTTTACATACAGCTACAGACATACATACAGTGTGAGTGTGTGTGCATGGGTGTGTGTGTGTGCCCTCGCGTGTGCACATGTGTGCTCGAGCCGTCAGAGGCACACACTGGAAACATCGTCAACACTGAGACGCTGGTGGCTTCAGTCGTCGCAGGCCGCACTGGTCCCCCTCACTTGGCCTTGACTCCGTAGCTGTGAGAAAAATAAAGAAGCACACAGTGAGTTAGCCACAGGCTCTCCTGAGACTCGACATGGAAAAACTTCAGTAGAAAATGTTCCCCACATACTGCACCCTAAACCTTGTTCTGTTTAAGAAGACTCTGGACATGCTAACGTAACGGCAAAGCATTGTGTCATTACGGGGAAAAGTAAATGTGAAGCAGAAACAAATCATAAGAAAGTTAACGATCAAAGTGACAACAACTACAAAATAAAACATGAACATGAAATATGAACTGTGGGGCATCTCAGAAGTATTACTCAATGTTGGTTGGACAAAGCAGCCCCCTCTCCTGACAGAACAGGTAGAGCTCCACTAAAGGAGCAGCAAGGGGGCTCAGTTAGGTGTGGCCCACGCCCGACTGCTGTCTCAGGGACATCTGCAGAGATTCTCTGCCTGGGCTGTGGGCGGGCCTGGATGCTCTCTGCTCCATCTATGGAAATGCCACTTGGGCATACAGGCTTTGATAAGGAACATCACAGAAAAATGTTAGGCGTACAGAGTCAAGTTGACTGCAAAGCAAACTGTGACGCTCGGGACAGTTTAGCCACAGTGAGCTACTGAAGTTGGCCTCACGGTGTGGCCAGAGGAATCCTGGATTTCCCTGGGAATGACAAAAGGCTCTATTGAGAACCAGGTCCACTAATTGGCCGGCTATCAAAAGGTCAACCAGCTTCTGGGGCAGTGACATTAAATAAGCAGCTACACTGACAGCGGATGGAGACTGTTACACTCAACCCAGTGAGACACGCACAGGCTCACGGTTTCTACAACAGATATGCATTCAATTCTAAACGTAGAATCCCGTCAACACTGGCAAGAGCCTGTGTGCTCATCAGTTAACTCCCCATCACCAAAAGGCACAGGCTTTTAGATACTCTTTTACCCGGGTCTTCACTTACACAGTTTGATAATGTCTCTGACCTACAGGGGCTCATCTAGGCATCAGCAGCCGACGTGCCTCGGACGGAACCCTTCTTACGCATCTAAATGTAAAATAAAATCATGAGCTGCTAAAATGATTCTATGTAGGGTTAGTAAGCAAGTGGAGAGAGGGGCTAGCAACAATTAGAGAGGCTGCCTGCTTCTCATGGATCCCCAGGAGGGATGGAGTTCTGAGACTCTTGAACTGGTCCTTGCTTCAACAAACTTATGGCGGATTCCTTTAACAGCCTGAAAAGTTAACTGCATCTGTCTCAAAACAAAGGCACCCACTATGAAAGCAAATTATCAGGGACACAACTGCAAGGGAAGTGTTGATATACTTTGAGAAAATGCCTTGGGGTCGGGGTTCTGGACAAGACAGGAGGCTATGAAGGTGCTGCCACTGTGGGTCTTTTTAAGAGCAGCTTCTCAATGCCTTCAGGTTTACTAGGAGCAAGGATCGAAGAAGAGACACGGAGGAACAGAACACGAAAAGAACCAGCAAAAGAGCAGGCATTTCTAACAGCTATAGACAAATCCCCCTCCCCTGCCCCCACCACAAACAAACAAAGAAACAAACAAACAAACAAAAGAAACCCTCAAAGGAGAACACCAGAGACAGAAAACAAACAATACTGTGTCTCTAAAACAACCCCTATCGCAGGAATAAAACACTGCTGTGACATCACAAGGAGCTATATAAGGACAGCCAGCCCAGAATGCTGAGATCTATGTAAAATAATTCTGAAGTATTCACAGATGAAAAGCTGCCTGCACAGAGCCCAGGACAGAGTGCAGCAGGTTCACAGGGGACTTTTTCAGCTTGAGCCCTGAGCATCTTCAGTTCTACTTCCAAATGGCTGACTGGTAGAGCTGCTGTTGACCTTCTGATCTATTGCCAGAGATGGGAACAGGAGTCAACACCTCCAGGCCAGGCTCTCTAGGGGTGTTCAGGTATCGGCAGCCCCCAGCCATGCTCTGTCCAAGGGTCAGGGGTCAGAGAGCTGAGCTCATCATCTAGTCAACAGTGATCAGTCTTCCTCAACGCAAAGTCCAGCACAAACTCACACTAGAGCCAAGGCTCTCCCCCGAGGGCTGGTTTTCTGTCTGCCTAGGCTCTGGGAAACATCAGCTGGAAGCAGCCATGCTATAGCTTGAGCAGCTGCTCCAGAGCTGACAGCACAACAGGTGAGTGTTCTGGAACCTGGAGGAAACTACAAGGGAGCACAGGGCAGGCGAAGGGTCTGTGCTAGGAGGGCTGGCATCTGGGCAGCTCCTCAGGAGCACTGACTGTTGAGAAGTGAGCATGGGAGTGGGGGCAATGGACCAAAAGACTGCAGCAGTGAGGCCTACATTTGCCTGCATGAATGAATAATGCCCATGGCCAACCTTACAACAGAGAGAAGGGGAGACTTCCATCATTCTACCACCTACCAGACCCAGTCTCAGCCTCAGTAAAAGTCTCTATGGGAAAGCAGCTTCCAAATTCAACCAAGCAAAAACAATCTGGGGCAAAATCCATTCATAAGCTGAAGTCTGTCTATAGTTTACTTCAAATATAAAGTAGGCTAAAGCATATGAAGAATATATACTATACTCCCGTCTGAGCATTTGTGTAAGGCTAATTAGAAGCAGGCCTGCTTCGATCACCCATAGTAACCAACTGCAGGCACAAATCCTTTACTGTGCTACAGCAGAGACACCATTCCCTTTGTACCAGAGATTCTGACTCCCTGCCGCTTGTCATGACCACATAGGGCTCGAGTCTCAGGGCCGTCAGATACCACACCTGAGAGCTCCCAGAGCCAGGTCTGTTAGCAGGACTCAAGATGACTGTTTGGAGGGTCCCGGACATGCCTTGGATTCACTTCCCACTCTGGGAATGAAATGCCAATTGCAGACAAGCACGGCCCAGGGAAAAATCAAAACCAAATCCTTGCTTAACCATGAAACTGTATCCTGACCTCCTGCCAAGAACCACTGGAGTGTTCCTAGAGCTTACCAAGGCAGAAGAGCTCACGGCTAGGTGGGCAGGGAGATGGCACTGTAGGAACCAGGAGGACTCAGCAGCCTTGCCTTGCCTATGGAGGGAACTGGGCTGACTGCGGGGCACACTGAGCCACAGGCACCTCCTCCTAAAAGGACCGAGACAGAGCCGCCATAGACACCGATGCCTGGTCTGGTACAAAGCACCTGGGTGTTTTCACAAGGAACGCGTTCTAGGCTAAGAAGGTTCCAGTCTACATTCAGGAGGGGTGAAGGGCATTAGTGTCTGGAAAACTTCATTCTGGTGAAAATAAACATGGAAAGAGAAACAGCCTCGCTAAGCATGTACAGTGTAGAGCGTAGACACAGTCACCACAGCAAGGCTTACTGTTTCTAGTTCTTTCTGAGTCTCATCCTCCATTCTCCTAATGTCTTCCATTGTCAAGTCAATCCACTTGTCAATCCAACAAAAGAGCTGGCGATGTAAGTTTGTAAATATCCGTTTTTCTTGCTTTTAAAACAAAGTGGCAAAAAAATATCTGATTAGTGATACATTAATTTTGTATGTCCCAAGCACCCCATAAAATGAGCATGAGCTTAGTTTGAAAAGTCCATTTTATACAGAAGCAGAAAGCAGGCAAGGGTGGTGGTGCACTCCTTTACTCCCAGTTATTACTCAGGAGACAGAGGCCAGCCTAGTCTATATGGTGAGTTCCAGAACAGCCAGGATATATAGAAAGGCTTTGTCTCAAAAAGAAAAAAAAACAAAAAAACCAAAAAAACCAACCAACCAAACAAACTAACAAAACAAAAAACCCCAGCTCAACTATATATGTATTTGTTTTCAAGACAGGGTTTCTCTGTGAAACCCTCAAGTTCACTCTGTAGATCAGGCTGGCCTCGAACTCAGAGATCGGCCTGCTTCTGCCTCCCAAGTGCTGGTTAAAGTGCATGTGCCCGCCGCTGCCTGGCTAAAATATAAAATCCTTATATAGCAACAGAAACCTTAATTCTACCCTATTATCATTATATACAAAACAAAAGTAATAAAATTCTATGAAGGCTGGCAAGACAGCTCAGCAGGTAATGGTGCTTGCCTCCAAGCATGATGGCTTCAGCTCGGTCTCTGGACCTATATGGCAGAAGACAAGACACAATTCCTGCCAACTTCCACTCTCCACACCACCCCAGTGTTATTCTCACCATGCGTGGCAAATAAACATATTCAAAAGCCCCTGTGAAATGAGACAGACTCTCCCCTGCAAAAGGATTAATGGTCTGACAGAGCCTGAAGCACACAGCACACAAGGCTGGATTCCATATGCTCCTGCTGGGCTCCATGCACTGACCGCACTCTAAATGCCAAGGGTCAAAAGTCAACCGTGCTCTTCTACAATAAGACTACACCTGCAGTCTTCACCTCTGATGAAGACACTGCACTAAGGAAAGCCCACCGTGCTCAGAGAGAAGCAAAAGGCATGAGGTGCCATCCATTAACTCCTCATTAATTCCTCTGTGCTGTGCTCTACTGCACTTGTGTGTCGCATGCACATACACACAAGCACGTGTACACAAAACACACAACCATGTACAGCAATGCTGCTTTAAACATCCAACTATTTAAGTTGCAGTCAACTCTCCCAGAGAGAGCACAGTAGATGCAACAGCGGACACTTTGCAGACACTTTCCCTTCTCCCCCATGAACAGAAGCTTCATGTTCACACAAGCAACTTCTCTGTATCCAAACTGGCCTGTCGATACAGTAACAATGATCAAGACGGAGAAGGCCAGCATGTAGAGTGTGCTCACAAGCCAGCTGTGACTAGGTAGAAGCAGCAAGGGTTCCGGTAGGTAGTTTAAAGGCAGGGAGGTTATCGAGGTGCAGAACCTCTGTGGGAATCCAGGGGGTTACAGGGGTGGGGATGACAGGGTGTCTTTTCCTCCCTAGGATATGCACTAAGTATGTTCATGCATGTCTATGTACTTCATGCTCACAGTGACTTTCGAGGCCAGAAAGGGGTGTGGATCCCTGCAACTGTGCTACAGATGTTGTAATCACCAATCACATGGATGATGGGATTCAAACTTGGGTCCTCTGAAAAGCAGCCAGTGCTCTTAACCACAAAGCCATCTATCCAGCCCCCAAGCACATCTTTGCAGTGAAGATGGGGGGAAATCCTATGGAAGAGTAAATAAGGTATTCCCACACCTTCCTGTTCATGGCCAGGGACATTTTGTTCTGTGTGATGTTGGGCAACACTGGGCACAAAACCGACTGCAGCACTGTGATCCTCTACATGTAGCTGTTTATGCTATCTTCATTGTTTAAAAAGTAATTAGGATTTGGATCCGTGGATCATGTCACCTATTCAGGGTCCATCTACTTTTGTCAAGACCTCTAAAGCAGACACTTCGGACAAAGGCAGCATAGTGCCAGAGAGCAGTGGTCAGGACACTGGGTCTCCTGAGGGGAGGCTCTGTGCTGAAGTGCTGCAACAACTGTCAGGAGAGCACCGCACTTCTCCCAAGGACGTCCCCTGAGGGATGGAGATGGCTCAGGGAGGTTAAGAACCAGGGAGGAGGCTGCTCCTCCTGAGGACCCAGGTGGGTTCCCAGTACCCACACAATAGCTCTCAACTGTCTCTAACTCCAGGTCTGCATCAGCTGATGCCCTCTTCTGGCTTCCACAGGCACTGCATGTATCATGCATGCATGCATGTATATCTATCTGGTACAGGTAAAACACTGCACATAATAAGATAAAATCTTAAACAGACAAAAAGTCTCTTGAAATCTCGATATATGGATTTGATGTTTTTAGAGTATCAGACATGTAGGGACTGTAACTCTCAGGTACATAAAGGAGAGCACACTCTCAGAGACCATTCTCCGACACCCATCTTCTCTCAGATCCTCCCCCACAGGAAGAAGTCCCACCCCTTGAGCAGACTTACCTTCTGGATGAAGTTCTCCACTTTGCTCTGCAGCCCCCACCACTTGAACTTGATGGTCACCAGCTTATAGGCACACATCTTAGGACAGTCAGGGGTGTTTGCCAGCTCCTTCTAGATGAGAAAATTAAGAAATCCTGACATCAGTATTTAGGTTTTGACCCAAACAGACTGCTATGTCCCACCACCATGGATCTGGAAGTTCTGAATCACTTGAACAGAAGAGCAGTGTTCCTCTCCTGCCATCCACCTGTGAGGTCAGCTGGTGTCACTGGAGCTGGTAAGTGCAGCAGGGAAGTCCCCCCGCCCCCAACCCCTACCTCCTGGGGATCTGCCCCCCACCCCCACCCCACACCCCAGGGGATCTGCTCAGGACCTTCCACTGTTTTCTGTGTTTCCAAGTGTCTCCAAGTACAGCAGCAGTTCACCATAGCAGAAGGCCACAGCTAGCGATGCAAATGCAGACTGCTAACAGCATGGCCTGCACATGCAGCTGCAGTTCCCAGAGCACCACACACTGGTGTTCACTCAAATGAGGTAGATGGGAAAAATCAAGTCTTGCTTGGATAAACAGGGATGTTGTGAGCAATGGTCCTCCAAACTGTGTAACTGTCCTGGAGAAGGGTTCAGCTGTACCCTTGAAAAGGAGTACCCCAGAGCTGGGCTTCTTGACTGGGAACACATACTCATGGAGGACTGGAGAGGGTGATGAGACCAGCACCTCAGTATCCAGCTGCTCTATCACCTATTATATGCAACTCTGCCTTAGCCACACATGGCCTCCGGGAGGGTGCGTGTGTGAGTGCATGTACACGAACAGGTACATTTACAATGACAGAGTAACAATGCTGTCCTTGGTGGGAGCTATTCATCTGTCACCCAATAGCACACACCACTGCTATCAGACACAGGGGTCATAAAGCATTGTCAGATCAGGTCAGGCCGCCTGTCTTCAGTCACCCAATAACAAGAGTCAGGTTAATAGTGGGAAGCAGAAAAAGGTTTACTTGATGCAGTCACACTGGGAGAGGGACTCAGAAACCCCTCAAGTCCACCTTTGGAGTCCTAAAGTGAGACTGAAGTTTAAATAGAGGGCCAAGGCTATGTACCTAAGCCCTCCACTGACCCATCATTGTCAGGGTTCAGTTTCATGCTGTAAGGGGTTGATGAACTGTTATTATGGAATCTCTTTCTGGAAGACAATGTCCCCTCTGACAAGCACGTTTTCCTCCTCCTGGCATAAAA
This sequence comes from Rattus rattus, assembly GCF_011064425.1. Classification (NCBI taxonomy): domain Eukaryota; kingdom Metazoa; phylum Chordata; class Mammalia; order Rodentia; family Muridae; genus Rattus; species Rattus rattus. The sequence continues at coordinate 42,597,649 of NC_046169.1, forward strand.
GTCCTGGGAAATCTCCACTGCTATGAGTCCATTGTTTAAACAGTAAGTCAGAATGAGAGAAGCACAGTGTCTCTCTAGAATATCTTCATCTCCACCAGGCCAGCCAAACTGACATGTACCCCCCTGCCCTCGACTACAGGCCAGGCTCTAAGCTGGGCACTGGTATGGATGAGGGCAGTCAGCTTGCCTCAGATGGCCCAGTTCTCCAGAAAGGATGGTAAGGTGAGCCTCTCACAGATCATCTCTTCAATAAGCAATGAACCCATGCTGGGACCTTTAGCATGAGGACCTCTGAGCATGAGGAGAATGTGGCTCTGGGGTCAGTCGGGTCTAGCTGGCACTAGGTCAAGAGCATGGCACCCATCAGTGGCTCCTACTGTACAGAATCCTTACTTTCGCTGGCTTCACTCCTCTGTGTGAACAGGAAGAGCTAGACTATTAGATCACCCAGGTTCCTCTGAGGTGAATGGGGTGGTAAAGCAACCATGCCCTTCCCATTCAGTGCCTGTGAAGTCCCTGTCCACACCCTCAGGCTACACTTTTTCTACAGCTCAGCCCCTACCCTCTGTAACAGCCCTAAGCAACTTCCAGCTGGGACAAGTCCCTGGTACCACAAGTCACAAACAACTTCATTGTGACCCCTAGGAGTCTTCTCTACAAAAGCTTACCTGTGCGCTCTTCAACCTTCTCCCCACAGGAGAGGAGACTCACTCAGCTCTAGAGTGCGTCAAATGTAACATAAGCGCCCTCCACAGGCTGGACTCCAGCGCACAGCGACTTCACAGCGAGCCAGGCTTCCTAGTGATGCTGGCAAGCTACTTACGCCAATTAACACAGCAATTTATAGTTTGCACTGGGCTATAAGAATTATTTTAAAAATTAAATGAGCCAAAAAAAAAAAATTCTAGTTCTAAAAGCAATCGTTCTATACCTCACATGTTTATTTATTTTCAATCTTCTTGTTTTCCTTCCAATTTACAAGTAGTTATTAAAAACAAAACCAAAAACAACCCTTTGAGGGAAGAATATGCAAACCGACTAAACTCTGCTCATGTAGACACAGGTCTGCTGCCCGAACTTCCTGGCTGGCTGTCTTCCTGGAGGTGTCAGCATGCCACTGGAGTTACCAGAAAGCAGTGGCAAATGTGGCATCCAAGAAGAAAAGTGGAAACACACAAGCTACGTGGCTTCCTGCAGTAGCTGACATGTGCATGGTATTTCAGGCGTTGTTCCTGTTTGAAATGCCTGGGGCCAGGCCTCACTGCCTCAGTCCAACCTCTCGGTACCATATGAAAAGAAAGAACCAATTCCTGCAAGCTGCCCTCCAACCCTGATGCATGTTGTGGCATGCATACACATGTGCATTCAAGTACCTGTTCATGCCTACACATATGTATGTTCACCACATGTATGCCTGCCAGGAACTGGTCACTAGATAACATGTGGATGCTGGGAACCAAACCCAGGTTCTCTGCAAAAACCAATGGTTCTCCCACTAAGTTGCCTCGCTAGCCCCTAATTTAAAAAAAAGAAAAGAAAGAAATTTATAATCTTCAAAAAGGTATTCCATTGCTACAGAAAGAAGTTCCATCCTGTATCAAGTTCCTAGGAGCTCAACTGCTTTAAAAACAACTTCCTCTCAAAACAACCCAAAGGGCAGGGAACAGGATAGAATAAAGACCTTTCACACATTGCTTCAATCCAGCCCAAACTGAAAACTTCATTACCGCATCAAGGCAGCTAAGGCTAATTCCGATAGTTCATAAAACAATTATTCAGCCAATAAGTGAGCTGTACATAGATTAAATTTTTAAATGGGATTGGTTAACGGAAGAGCGACCAGCAGTTCCGTGAGACAGGTATCCCGAGCTCACAGAAGAGCTGAGCATCAGGTTATTTCCTACATAATTCAAATTTCAGCCATAATAAAACACATACTAGTAGTTAGCTACAAAATGTTTTCAAAATTGCATTGAACTCATTTGTACAGCCACGGAATTCCTTACATTTCACGTTACTAACTATAAATGAAGCTTCCCAAGTCCAATCATGTTTTCAATTTAAGAGTACATATTAGGTTACCCTGAGGCATGTGGCCGAGCGAGGCCTTCAGGGAAGCAAGGTTCGCAGCAGCCACACGTTGTGACTGAATACTTGAATGTGGAGCTTTGATGTAAGCAATCAGCCAGCATGAGCCTCCAGAACAACACAGAAAAGTAAGTGCACACGTTAGGAAGCAAAGGAGAGTCCAGGGTGCTCTCGGCCTCGCTACACCTCACTGTAGAATCCTGTGGGATCCGCAGAGCTGACGCTCCTCGGCAGCAGAGCAGTCTTCCATGCGGTTCACACTCCCTGGTATTTTAGCTTTTAGTGGTAGGCAATCAGAATGCTCAGTTTTGGCGGCCGAATTTGTAGTGTTAAGTTTCCAACCGAGATCACACTAAGAAAGTTAAAAATAAATGTGCTGTAAGGGCTGCTGCCAGTGTGCACCGGCAAATGTCAACACAGGATCACAGAATCCATGGTAAGCATGTGCACCGCAATCTCAGGCAAGCCCCACTCTCCACGCATGCTGTCTTCTCTTCTCTAGACAGCTTTCACTTTGAGTCTTGGGCTGGCCTGAGCGGACACATGTCAAGCCTTGTACCTTCCTAACTGGCACTGGTTTACTAACTCTGGACTAAGAGTATACTGAGGGCACATGTAAGCAAGGACTGCCACAAACCAAAGTGGTTTCACACTCAGAAGACAGGAAGTCTTGTTTAGAAGAACAAGGAGACCACCCTAACCTGAGGTACCAACAGTACCACAGGGGCACCCAGAAGCCTCTAGTGGGGTGGGGATTCATGGTGGGAAACTCTTTACTTTGAAACAAAGTTCCAAAGGATGGACCTAATCATAAGTACGATTATAAAAAACAGGTACAACAGACTCAGGAAGGCCATACTTGTGAGGGATCAAGAGCCAGTGTGTCACGCCCCTTCACAATAATCAGCGCAGTTCACACCCCCCTCATCAGGGATGAAGCCACACTGCAAGTGCACCTGCAAGGCTCTGCTCCATGGACTCAGAGCCCAACCACACCCTGCTCTGCCAAGTCATTTCCCAGACGTCAGCAGACAGTTCCAGAGGCCTGAATCCTACAGGTCTACAGAGAAGCAGAAGCATTCCATAGACAAGCCAAGGCAAGAGAAGCAGGCAGCCAGGGCACCATCATTTTTGAAGACATGGGCCTGTCCATTTTGACATCTTTGGGAGAAGTTCTACACATATGATTAAGGCATACTAAGTGCTAAATGCACTTCAGAGACTTCATCTAAAAAGTGGAGTCAACAAACCACGTAAACCTTCTCTGAGAACATGACATGTCTGTAAATGTCTGTATTATACAGAATCTAAAATGTGGCCTAACTAGAAACCAACTTGAGTTCTACACGTTACCTGCCATGGGGTTTCAAACAGTATAGGAAGGGTGCACACCCTCAGCTGCTTTGGGCCTCAGGCACGTCCGGTTAGGCATCTGTAGCGGCAGCACTCTCCATTAGAGAGAGAGCCACAGCGTCCACCTGTAAGCAGGCTTCCATAGCTGCACTGCGGCTTCTCCTCATCGCCCCTGTCTCCAGCACAACACCTCACACCTCAGCTGACAGACAAGGCTGCTGTCATCCTTTCACACGTGTGGGGTAGAAAGAGAAATCAATCATGAGGACACGGAAGAAACAAACTGGTGTTTCTACAATGTGAACAGGAACTCAGAATGACCACGAGGGCTGTCCTAGACAGTGACCGAGCAGTCGTCTCAAAGGCCAGGCTCCCGCTGCTGGCACTTGGAAGAACATTCTTGCACACATCAAACTTCCGGAATTTCTGGGACAACTCTGTTTCCTGACCTGATCGAAGCGGTGCCTTGGCACAGCCTCCTAGTCAGGACTGATCATCCATTTGTGGGCACAGACGCACTAACTCTTCAACAGCTGTCTGCTAAAATGAAGAGAGACACGAGGCCTTTCATTGGGTTAGAATGACACCATGATCTTCAATCTAAGCTGGGTCAGATGTGGCAAACTGGAGAGCAGGAGGAATACACGTGTAAAATAGCACCGAGAAGCCTTGTGATAGGGGGTTGTACCAGTGTCACAGACACACATCCTCCAGATGGAAACATAAACCTATACATACATATGCATGTGTGTGCATGCAAACAGTGCCACGGAAAAGGACGATGTTTGTCAGCAGTTCTGCCTTGGAGCAAAATTCTTAATCAGGTTATAAATTGCTCTATCAGCATGCACGAAGTCACTTCATGTTGAACTCCAAGTAATAAAGTATAATTCATGTGTTCAGATCTTTTAATTTCCTTCTTCTTGGGGGAAATGAGCAAATGACTAAGGCCTACTCTGGAGCTACAGTGCACTCCTGGTTTTGTTTGTTTTAAAAAATCTGTATCATATTGTTAAGTGGAGAAAAAGCCTGTGCTCATGACAAACTTGGGAAAGGAGTCTCCGTTGCACCACTCAGGTGGGAAATGCTCTGAGCTCTGTGGCCTTGGCTTAACAGCTAAGCCACACCAAGGACTCATTAAACACATGAGGACAAGGGGCATGGACTGAAAACCCAAGACAAATGAATCCTAACTACTAATGTACAATGGGGAGACATGGATGGACACAGACACATGCACACATGCTCATACAAGAAGGGGAGGCTCAAGAACTTGACCTTCTTGACATACTCATGTCCTTTAATCTTCCTAACAACTTCTGTGGTGGGTACTAATGCTTGAGTTTTAGAGGTATGGGAACTGAGGCTCAAAGCATACATCTCCACATCCTAATGTATGCACCTTCCCAGTACGTGATGAGTCTCCTTTGTACCTCTATCACTAGAGATGCCCTGACCATTCTGTGAATTGTCTAAACACAGAGTTAAACTGTTAATAACACATGACACACAAGAGGTAGAAGCATGACCTCCAGGTAAGGATCTGCCTCAGGGTCAAACCTCACTCACTCCATTGAGGAGCATTGTACCCAGGCCTGTGAACCTGCAGGCACCACAGTTTCTTTTACAAGTCTTATCTGGGTTTCTCTGGCCACATTTCTCATTTATAAACCAAAGCACCTGTACATGCCACTCAGCAAGGTTAACTGTGTCCTTGTATTACTGCCTGGGACCACAGGGAACCTCCTCTCAGCTGAACAGAGCCAGTAAATACCACAGGAAGTACCTCCATACAAGAAAGGGAGGTGTCAAAGCAGAGCTGGAGTGTAGCAGTAACAGAACACTTGTCCAAGGTTCTGGGTTTCCTGAGCACTGAAGACACACAGCCAGGCAAACCAATGGACCCTGAGCTTTTCTCTTACCCTGGAGCCATTCTGGATGTGGACTGGTAGTCACAGCCTTCTGCTGAAGTAGCAGCTGGAGGATGAAAGGTCTCACAGAGGCCACAGGCTCTCCAGCCTCCATGGCACCTCGAGTGTGGCACACCTCAGCAGTCGTCCTGTCACGCCCACACACACTTCTGCTACTTACACATATTTCTTTTTTTTAAACTTCATGACTGGTTGTTTTGAGAAACATTTCCATCTTGAGTTCCCATGAAAACAGAACTTTCCATCTGAGAAGGGGTATCCCCCGTAGGACCAGGGTCCCTGCTCCTCATGCTATGCCTTATCCTGCTCTGCACTGCTTTTCAGAAGTAGAGAAACCCCAACTACCACCCCTCCTTGGCCTGCTTATCACGTCCAGAAGTGCCTATTCCCACATGTGCTCAGCTACTGCCAAGGGGTTATCTTCATGTTCCTTCACACCAGTAAGTGGAGTTAGCTGTTTTACTTCACTACCTGGGATATTCACAAGTCATGAAGGTCAGTTAGCAGCTGCTTGTCTTTTAAGAGTGCCTGCAGCTACCACCACGTGACCAGCTCGAGCAAGTGATCCATCCACAGTAGATGGAAGGAGCTCTCTGCAGGGCACTATGAAGCCACTGTAGCATCTGCTCTGCAGGCACAGTAGTCCACCATGGCTCAAGCCTGTCCTCAGCATCTGTGAGGCTGAGGTGGGGGAGCTACCCACCCTTGAGTGTCCAAGGGCTGCCTGGCCTACATGGTGACCACAGGTAGCAGTGGCTCCCGCATGAAATCATGTCACCAAGCAAACTTAAGCTACTCCAGAATTTTAAATCATCAGAGATCAAGGACCGAGCATAAACACAGATCACCACAACAAAGCAGGAAGAAGCCATGCTAGTTGCACGCTCTTATTTCTTAAGAACCAGAAAAACGGAGCCAAAATCAAACATCAAGTAATTCCATGGCCAGTCAGGAGCCTTTCAGGAGTCCCGAGAATTCCTACCCTCTGCACTTAAGCAGAACAAGTGTGCAAAACCCATACTTCAAAAACACCGGCAACTGGGAGAAAAACCCAGAACTTTCTGAGACCTTCCGCCTCCTCATCCCCTGTAAAAGCATTGTTTGCCAGAGTCAACACCAGAGGAAGCAGGGCCACGTTGGCAGGGACGGTGCCTTGGAAAGTCACTATCCTGAATGAAGGGGCTGACCCTGGAGTTAGGTGGAGACACTTTGCAAATCCCTTGGCCTGGACTCAGATGATGCTCGTGGAATCTACTCGTCACTGTGAGTGACATCTGTCACTTCCTGAGTATTATGTCTCTAGTCAAGGTTACTAGACTGGAAGAGTTTTAAACTATACCCTGGAAAACAATTGTGAAAATAAGACAAGTTGTGCTTCTTTTCCTCCTAAGACAGGGTCTGACTATGTAGCTCTGGCTGGCCTTGAACATATCTATGTACATCTGGCCTTGACTCTCTGGGTCCTGAAATTAAAGGTGTGAACTACTATACCCTGCAGTGAGTCATCTCCCACGAAACAAAGTCAGATCCCTTCCCCCTTTCAGCTGATGCGCGACACTTTACGATACAGACAGAACAGCACTGCGCCACCTCAGTGTCCTCTGGAGGAGCAGCTGGGACCGCACTGCTCCAAGGTTGTCAGCAGCCTGTTAGAGCTTGGCTGCCAAGAAAATCCTGTGGGTGAACAGTCTGCTCCGGTCAGGCTTGGGTTTTTATACACCTCCTGTCTATCAAACTAATCAGAATAACCTGCCACCAAGCCCATAAGCTTTGTTAAGGGACTCTACTCAGTGTGGTACACTGCACTTCTGTAGTGGTTCCAATGACTTTGTTGGTGCTGCTTTTCCTACCTCATGAGTGGAGAGGAGGTGGTGGGAGGTGAGGGGAGAGGAGGGAGTGCAAAGGAGGTGGGAGGGAGGGGGGGGAGGGAGTGGAAAAGGAGGCAGAGGAAGGGGGGGGGGGGGAGTGGAAAGGAGGGGAGAGGAGGTGAGGGGGGGGGGAGGTGAGTGGAAAGGAGGGGGGGGGTGAGGGAGGGAGGTGGGGGGGGGAGGTGAGTGCAAAGGAGGGAGGGGAGGGAGGGGGGGGGGAGGGGAGGGGAGGGAGGGGAGGGGGGTGGAGGGGAGGGGGGGGGGAGGGGGAGTGGAGAGGGGGGTGGGGGGAGGGTGGTGGAAAGGAGGGGAGTGGAGGAGGGGAGGGGGGGGAGGTGAGGGAAAGGAGGGGGGTGGGGGGAGGGAGGGGGGAGGGAGGGGTGGAGAGGGGGGGGGGGAGGTGAGGGGGAGGAGGTGAGTGGAAAGGAGGGGGGGAGAGGTGGTGGGGGGGGTGAGGGAAAGGAGGGGAGTGGAGAGGAGGTGGGGGGAGGTGGGGTGGAGGGAGGGGAGGGAGAGGAGGGGGGGGTGAGGAGGAGGGGAGGGAGGGGGTGGGAGGAGGTGAGGGGGGGAGGTGGGGGGAGGGGGGAGGGGGGGAGTGAGTGGAAGGGAGGGGGAGTGGAGAGGGAGGGGGGAGGAGGGGGAGGTGGAGAGGGGAGGGGGAGGGGTGGAAAGGAGGGGAGTGAGTGGAGAGGAGGGGGCTGGGGGATTTGGAAAGGAGCTGAGGGGGGGGAGGTGGTGGAAAGGAGGGAGTGGAGAGGACCTGAGTGGAGAGGAGGGGAGTGGTGGAGGAGTGGAGAGAAGGTGCTGGGGAAAAAAGAAGGAAAAAAAAAAAAAAAAAAAAAAAAACACTTGCCACAAAAACCACTCTGGTGTCCTGTTTTCCAGATGTGTTAAGTATCAATAAATGCCAAAGAAACACCTGGGTGGAAGAGAACTTGTTTACAGCTGATACAGACTAGACCCTACTATAAACCTTCATTTAATACAGATTCTGTACCGTCTGGAGCCAGGTGAAGACATCACAGTCCCCAAAGACCATACCACTTGTCTCTCTTCGATTCCTCAGCATGGCATGGCACACTGAGGGTGACAGCCTGGCTCTGTTCTGTTTGTTAATGCAGCAAACACTCACAGGCCAACTGCAAATGGCCCTGAGTCTTTATCACAGACAAAATCCTCTGTGCAATTAAACACCACCATCTCTCTAAGACCTGGAACTTAGCACTGTTATATTTGCAAGACTCTGCTTATCAGCACAGTCAGCAGCCCATACCTTCCAGTTAGGTCCCAGGGGGCCTCTCTTGGTCTTGACTGACTGGAATAATGCAGGGTCCTCATCAGCTTTGTAGTCCTGCAAAACAAAACAGTCAGAGACAACGGAGAAACCAGAAGCCATCTCTCTCTCTCTCTCTCTCTCTCTCTCTCTCTCTCTCTCTCTCTCTCTCTCTCTCTCTTTCTCTGTGTGTGTGTGTGTGTGCGTGTCCACACACAGCATCAGTAGTTTGCATCCTGTTTCTTGCTGCAGGGCCCACAGGCGTTTTCAACAGTTTCAGGGCTCTGACAGCCATGTAGACATCTCACTGTCAACAAGACCTGCATTGGTGATTCTAGGCTGCTCTTGCCACTGTGAGCTCCTGCACTTTCCCCCTAACCCCTCGTTACACCCTACCTGATAGACTGTAGAAAACGAGTTAAGTCATTTTACTTCTCTGTAGTTCTCTCTCCTGCTCTTCTCATGTCCCTCCTTCCCCGTTCTCCCCCACGGAAGCAGTTATAACAAATAACAGACTCTGCACTAACTGTCATGACCCAGGCCAGGACCAAGGCCCGAGGGTCAGTCTAAAGCCTGGATAAGGTCCTTCTCCAGGCTGACTTCCGGGACCCAAGGTGCTTCACAGCATTTGTGAAGGGAACAACCACTGCAGAAAATGGCCAGACAGGCCGAGAGGAAACCTTGGGGGAAGCCATGTTCCAGATAAGAGCAGTTCAAGCAAAGCATACATGGAGCACACTCCAAAGTCCAGCACAAATGTTCCTAAGCCAAGAAGATACACTGGGAAGCGGCAGTTTAACCTGGAGGTTGGTAACGCACATGGTATGCTAATTCCGTGAGGGTTCTACATAAATCGCATGAGAGAAAGAGAGTGTGGACCAAGAAAAAAACTAAACGTGAAAGAAGCAGGCTTGTTAAACATGTGATCCTGGATTGGAAGCCTGCCTCAGCACTGTCTAAGAAGCTAGAGAAATTGTAAACTTGTAAACCTGGCCAGCTACACCAGGTTCCAATGATTTGGCGATTTGAAGCAGTTGATGTGGTACAGCCAGAGCATGAGGCCAGTTAGCTTTCCTCAGAAAGGACACACAAGGAGGAGCTGCCCTCAAGGGGCAAGACAACCAGAGTCATTTCACTTGTCTGGGCACAACAGCACTGACTTCAGTTGCTATCAGCGAGGATAAAGTCAAACTTCAACTTAGACCTGCACCATAGAAACTAGTGTGCTTGCTCAGACTCAGAAAAAGAGGAACTGAACAGGTTGTCCCAAGATTTGTCACAAGCAGAAGTAAGCCAGCCTAACACAAACGAGCCTATAAGCCTCTTCTAGCACAGAGGTTCAAAATTAAAGCAGAGACAGGCCTACCCACCCCATGTCCCCGCATGCTCACACACACACACACACACACACACACACACACACACACACACACACGCACGCACACACGCAAAGCATAGTTACATTAAACAATCACTTCCAGCATTTCACTATGGAACAGCTACCACACAGAGATGAGGGCCAGAGGACAGGGCTGGTCCCTAAGGTCAGTCAAGCTAAAAGAGGCAGACAAGACAAAACAAACGAAACCCCAAGAAGAATGTATGGACTATCAGAAGAGAGAATGTTCCTCCAGAATGAAAACAGAACAGCGTCAGTCAAGAACACATTACTTACAAGAGACAAGAGCACCACAACGTAGAGGAAAGGCATACCATGTTTAGGACATTGTAACAGTTAAATTCTAATCATCCATCTACTGCCCAGAAGACTAGCCATGATCTGCCCACTTACTCTCTTTGAGCAAGAAGCCCCACCTCCTTTCTCTTATGGACTGGGTGTGGCATGGCTGTGGTCATAGCAGCCATGTTTCCCCTCAGCTGTAGGGACTGCATAGAAAATACCCACATTCGGAGCAGACACAGAAGGCTAAGGCATGTCACAGCAGGGAGATAAACCTTGATACTGGAGGCATTAAAATGTGAAGGGAAAGAGAGAAATGGGATTTTAGAACTGAGGATGGAAAACTGGAGGTGCTGTGAACTTTAAACCACACCCACGGAAAAACTCTATGTGAATCCACAACGAAGTATACACGATTACCTCTAGTGTTGAATAAATAAAACCAATGGCATTAATAAAGGCAGTTCGGACACTAGACCAGACAACTTGTAAAGAAGGGAGAACTCAGCTTAAGCTCTGGTCTGTGCCAGTCATCTCCAGGTTGGCTGCTGGAGACCAGTGACGTGTAGCTAAAGGAGGTCAGAATAGACAGACACCTCTTCTCTGCGACCCCCGGCAGGCAACCACCTCACACACCTGCAGAGCCCATTTGCAGTAGATTCAGAAACTAAAGGACTGAAAACCCTGTGAAAACATCACTACAGACCTGACTGACACACTTGTCCACAAGGCACATCTGAGTCTTCGTCATCAATTCGAGCCACCGTGAAGAGCCAGCATGGCTTCCTATACCTAGACTTCTAAAAGGATTTGTTCATTTTATGTATGGGCGTTTTACCTGTGCACATCACACGTGTGCACTGCCCTTGGAGGCTAGAACGTGACATCAGATCCCCTGAAACTGGAGTTACAGAAGGTTGTGAGCCACTGCATAGACGATGGGAATTGAACCCTGGTCCTCTGGAAGAGCTCTTAACCTCTGATCAACATCTCTCCAGCCCCCCATTGAACTCTTTGATCTCTGCCTTGGCTCACATGTCTATACCATACAGGGCAACCAAAGGTGTCAGCAATCTGGGAAGTGAACATTTAAAAAGCCGAGCTGTCAGCCTCAGCACCAGGAATGTCCAAGTGGGTCTTTCTGAGACAGATACGTAGAATGAAACCTTCCCCTCTTTCAGCCAACATTAAAGGCATTATACTGAAAGTATAACACAGCCCAATTATTGACAATAGCACTGTAGCCCTGACAGGTGAGAATAATGCACCTTGTCAAAACCCAGACATTTTGCATTTGCTAGTTTGAATCTGTAAATGTTTAATCAGTTGAATTAAGTAGCACAATATGAAAAGGTGGGAAGTGGATGTAGTTTTCACAACCTCACATTTTGTATTAGTTTTCAAACAGTATCTTCTTGCTGCAGTTTTACTGTTTGGTATCTGATTTGGGCTCTGGATTTGAAAACTGGTCGATTTATATCCATATCAAAATGAACAAATATATTCCTTCATGTACAGCAGTCTCGGCACACAGAATGCAACCTCAGCTACCAATTACAGCTGCAAATGAGCAGCAGTGTGGAGTGAGACAGCCCGCTGCTTTGTTAGTACCCTGTCTCCTGTGGGGTCCCAGGGGAAGGGAGCTCTGATGGAGAGAAGCCCTGGCTCCTGGTTTACTGTGCTTGCCACAGCTGCAGCCCTCTCGTCTCATTAGCTCTCGTACAATACCGTGGGTGAAGACAGCTGCAGTCTACGTGCGTCTTCAGCTCCTGGGCATTCTGAAGGCTGAATCTGCTATGCACTTTCTGTAATCCTTGGGAAGAGAGAGAGCAAATTCACCAGGCCAAGGAAATGCACTTTAAAAAGAAAACGGGCTTTAAAGTCATGTTTAAATGGAGAAAAATCTTATTACTGAGGTGCATTGTGCTTAACATACTTTTGTGATCTAATTTTCATTACCTATACAGTGCCAGAGCCTGGTCAGGATAAGGGCCTGGTAAAAGCATCATTATCCAGCCAGGCGCACCTTTGGAGACACTACTTGTTCCTCCAACAACAGTCCCAACGACACAAAAGCACAGCGGCATCAGCAGAAGACTAGTGCTGGACTAGTGCGAACCAATGCTGTGTCACTGACACTCTCATTTAAGTAAAAAACGAAGGTGAATGGAAGCTAAGACTCCTCAGAGAACAAACTAAAGTATGATATGGTAAACCACTGGATTAGTGCCTCCATCCTGGAGTCCCAGAATGCAGTCATTAAATCCATATAAGACGCTGTTTGGCCCTGGCTCAGGAAAACTGTGCTGCCTCGTGGGTACACATCTGTTACTTACTGCCACCTTCAACAGAGAGACCCTCCACAGAAACCAGATTAATTCTGAAGACAAAGAATATTAGTTTTATGAATCTTTTAGCATAGTGGCTGTTCCCAAAAAATGCAAGCATAAAATCTGTGCTGAGCCAACCTAAATATGTCCTTGAGCCCAGATTGAACTCATGATTATGAATGGGGAAGGGAGTGGGTGGTGAGCTTGACAGCTTGTGGAAAATCAAGATGAGCCCCAGATACCAGCAACTGCTTAAAGCAAGCCTGGGTTAGCTATGGCAGGTGAGGGTAAGCCTGGGTTAGCTATGGCAGGTGAGGGTACACAGGAAGGAGCAGCTGCTCAAAAAAAAACCCCAGCCTTGGCAACTCGGATGACACCTGCTCACAAAGACCAGACCAGCCCAGCCCAGCCAGTGTAACCGGGTGGCCAGGGCAGTTTCAAAGTGAACGTTAGGGTCCTGTAGCCTGCTATCAAACGTTCTACCTTAGCATACGATGATTAATGAGGTGTCTATTCAAACAGCCCAGAGATAACCGCTAAGTTTAAAATGCATGGGCACTACTGTTCCACTTAGCAAAGCCTGGAGAGAGAAAGGCTGAATAATGGAAAGTGAGGACAGCCCAAGCACTCAAGGCTATCAGCACTGCTCCACCCTTAGAAGAGAGAAAACAACTGTCTCTGACCCCAGTGCTGACTGCATGCCTGGAGCTGACAACTCGGGTCAGCCTGCCTAAGTGTTGCGTTCAATGTTACTAGAGCAGGGAAACAGCTCTGCTATGTGGCATAAAATAGCAGAGAAAGAGATAACATTTACTAACTTGTTTAAGAAACTGATTTCAACAGTTATTTTCCAATCAGCAGCTTTCTTTTCTGTTTTTAATTACATATCCCCAGTGACTCCTCACCCTTGCAGGTTCCCACAGAGTACCATTAATACAGTATAAGTAAATCTCATTAATTCAGGTCCTACTACCTTGGAATTTATAATCACTGGCATAGGGGCTGGGCTGAAGTTTATCTTTGCATGATCTATGAAAAAAAGATTTGCTACACAAATTAATAGAGTAACAAGATCTCAGGAGGGTTGTTTAAACAGTTCAGAAGTGTTTTAGAGCAATTCAGAAGCCTTCATTTGCATATAATTATTATGCTAATTACAAATCATTCTTATCTATTCATTAAAGCAGAGTCCCAAAAGACCACTAATTGTCAATAACTTGTTGGCCTAGTTTCTGTTACTGAATGTATCTCAGAGGACCAAAACTGCATTAAAAATATTGTATGATCTAGCCCCTCATGGATCCTTCTGCTTTCCACCAATGAATCCGGAAAAGCTGCATTTACAAACACACACCTGTGATGAGATCAAAGGTGTGATCCTAGTGTTGGCTGGGAAATGTGGACAGAGCAGTCCATAGTCTTTTTAATGCCACAGAGACCCCCACACCATCCTGGAGTGGAGCGATGATCCCAGATGGACTGGGTGTTTACAACAGCCTAGCTACCTATGGTCATTCAGGTTGTGCCATGGGCACTGCCAGGTTAGAGAACAACCTAACCAGAGGCTTCTTCCTGCTTTCCTGCACTCTCCTTCCTTGCTGGAAGTCAATGGATGCTGTGTTTGCCGGCAGACCTCCCCCGAAAAACTAGCAATGTTAGAATTTCAGCTAGGAAAAGTTAACTATCCAATGCGTGATGTGACACACTGCACATCTGACACCAGAGCAGGGGGAACAAGTGGTGCCCCGAAAGGAAACAGGTGAGGTTCAGTGTGAAGGCTCAGAGAGCCTGAAGCAACTGCCTGTGCTCCCCTTTCCAGTCAAGGAGCTGGGTTTACTGGTGTGGGCATGTTGTGTGTACAGAATTACCACATACTGAATATTACCTTTCCCTTAGGTTTATACACTTATATAATTCTTAAGAATGAAGAGCCATGTATTAACTGTAGTACTCGGGAGGCAGAGACGGGCGACTCTGAGCTGGATGCTAGCCTGATCTTCAGAGACACTGTTTTAAAACAAAAATCAAAAAACAAAGGAACAGAAAAACAAAGAACCACACCCTACAAAAAAAACCTGAAGGCACTGGGGGGCCAAAGAGCTCAGCAGACCAAGGTGTTTGCTGTGTAAGCTGTGACTCAAGTTCAATCCCAGCACCCGCGTAAAGGCAGAAAAAGAGAATCCACTCCACAAAGAGGTCCTCTGACCTGTACCCTAGAGCAACATGTGCACACACACAGACGCACGCTAAGGCATTTGCAGGCATTTAAGACTGCAGGTGTCAATGAAATAGGTTAACCCATGAACATGTCCATGGCACAGGACGCTCCCTGAGTTCACCCATGTTAAAATCACACCACCTTTAGATGTGTCTGGCCCTGCCATAACAGTTCCTCAGCTTGTGTTCCCTTCAGCTGACAGTGCATCACAGAACATGCTACAGCAAATGCCGTCAACTAAGAGGGGAATGCCCACTGCCTGGTCAGGTGTGCCCCACCTACCCTGCAGCTCCTCAGTCCAAGTTCCTGTGCGGTCCTTCCTGGATGACAGGAAAATGACAAATACTATACAGCCATTTCCTTTCAGTAAAAGCAGACTCTGGAACAAAGCATCGTTCTTGCTGGACTGAACCAACAGCACAGCACCCCAGCAGTGCTATCTGCCCTAACCGTGGGGGAGGGGAAGAATGCTCTTTGCCTGACTACATCACTCATGCCCCAGAGCAGCGATTAGGCTGCCGTCTGCAAAACTCTAAGACCTCACTCCTGCTTAAGATAGAACAGTCTCTAAGTAGTCACATTGCCACCAAGCTGGCCACACCTTCAATCCCAGGACTGGGAGTCAGGGGACAGCCTGGCCTTCAAAGCAAGTTCTAGGTTAACCAGGGCTCCAGAGTAAGACTTCTCAAAAAAAAATTTTTTTTTTCTTTTTACATCTCTGAAAAAGGATTTTAACAGGAACCTGCTCAAAAACATTTTCTGGCTCTTAAGACTCCTCCCCTCACCCACCCTCTCCATTACTTTTCTCCTAAAATCAGAAGAAGCTTAAGTTGGTAGTGGTGTCCAGTCAGAAAGTACTTTTCGTGAAGAGGATTTTAGACTGATTTTCAACAGAACCAAACACATGGAACAAGCAGTACGTTATTTTCCCACAAGAGGGCGCTGCTACTCACCATGCCAAACACACTAGGCCTCTCTAAATCCATGGAAGTACTTGACCATGTAAGGCAGCAGACTAAAGTGGGAAAATATTTTCACATTTATTTTTAGTGGTAGCCATGCTTACATTTATTTATATCCTCTCTGAAGCTGGTGGTGGTGGGGAGAATCCTTTACAACTCGCTACACAAAAGAGAACCATAGTCAAAGGCTTGCTTTGTGGGAGGCAAAGGCTGCTGAGATGAGGATGCAAGGCAGGCAAACGCTTCCCCAGCACAGCCAGGCCAGACCTGCCATCTCTGCAGCACAGCCAGGCTGGGGAGACAGCACAGCCGCAGAGGTGCCGAGACACCAAGCCTGCTGACCTGACATCAACATGGCTGAAAGAAAACCAGCTCCTGCCGGCTGTGCATGCACATGCACATGCGCCCAGCCAAATTAGAGCTGCGTACACAAACAGCTTATCCTGGTCATCGGTGCCACCCTCCACAGTCAATCTGGAACTTTGGGTGAACTAAACCAGAAGAAAATGTCAGCTCAAAAGCTAACAAATAATAATGACCCCACATGGTTTAAACTAATTTTTTTATTAATCCAGCCAGATTCTATTCTATATAATTCTTAAGAAGGGGAAGACGAAGACCCCCCAATGTAGATTGTTTAGGAAACATATTCTTCTATCTCTAGACAGCACAGTAAAGCATATGTTATCAAGACTATCAAATACAATGTATAGACATGGTCTAACTGAACTCAAAATCAATGCCCAAGCCTTTCCAAAAACACCACAGTGGAGACCAACCAGCATGGCACAGAGTAGGGCCAAAATGAACACCCCTTGAAGCCATATCCTTACAAATTGAGCTATTCACCAGCTTGGTTAAAAAAAGTTTAAGAGCAAAATACCTTTTGTAGAAGTATGTAATATAAGCTCTACTGTTTTAATTTAAAACCGGCCAATTCCATTGTAGTCATGTATTTGTTTAGCAGACCCAGCCTACAGCAATCACTAGAGAAGCTGCCGTGGAGGGAAGGCTGCATTGCTGTCCAGACAAACATCAGCCATCAACACCAGAGCTCACTCACTGGCTAAGAACTTGTACTCTTCAGATGGGTACAATTATCCTTTTATCTTGAGATATATTTCCTAGACCAACAGATAGCAGACATTAAGCTCTAAGAAACACTTATCAAACAAGGAGATAAAAGCCTGCACAGGCAAAAGACATTGAGCTTCAAACTGGGACAAATGGCTGAGGTGCCTCTTTAATAATCAAAGCAGACCTGGCCTCCAGGTTCCCCCAGCATCCCTCAGGCCCTACCTTCTCTCCCACAGGGCCCAGCCCAACCTATTCATGTACACTATGAACTCTCCCAGATGTTTCTGCTTCTAGCCATGGGATCCCACATATCTATAATGAAGTTTCTCCTCTGCCTAACTTAGAAGCAGCTATGGCCTTTCCTTTTTATTTCCTTTTTTCATTAAATACCAAATATGCTGGGTTTTAATATTTAATTGCTTTTTAATTGAGGAAGTAACAAAGGCCTTGTTTTTCTGAGAACCAGGGAAAATGAACTATCAGGTGCTTTTTTGCCTTAAGTAAATTAATAGTGCTCTCTCAATCAACATACCAAATGGGTACCCACTCCTGGGTCTCGATTCTTTTTTTTCTTTTTTCCGGATTTGGGGACCGAACCCGGGGCCTTGCGCTTGCTAGGCAAGTGCTCTACCGCTGAGCTAAATCCCCAACCCCCTGGGTCTCGATTCTGCTCCCTGTCCTAGAACCTCCACTGGCTAACACTGGGAAATGTCAGCCCAGAAAAACCCTTAACAGAGCACATAAAGGTGAAGTGAATTCTGAGCCTTGACCTCTACCTGAGATGCCTCCTCCTCTCCAGCCTTGCCAGGATGTGAGAACACAGGCTCCCACAGTGAACAGGAGTCACTGACTGGGAAAGCTGGGTTGTCTGTGCTTCATGGGATCCTCCAAAAGAAGGGGATAGAGAGGTGTCCTCCTAATAAGGAGGTGGTACTACTAAGGAGAACCCCTACTCTGTTGCCAGACCCTATGTGGGAGAGCTGCTTATAAGAAGTCTTTCTACTGGGAAAAGATGGTGGTCTAGAGTCTGCAATCACCAACCCTAGGATCCTGGTCCAGGCAGCGCTCACAGGGCACAGTAGCACTCCAAGCCCACAATACAAGCCTGCGCAGACAGAGAATGTGCAAATGGGGGAGACAGGAACAAGGAAGGAGATCTGGATGAATATGACATGGAAACAACACACTGACTTCCAGGGGTAAACGCATTGGGGTGAAGAGCTCAAACAATCGAAGACGCCAAGTGAAGCCCAGCTTCTGGAACCTTCAAGCAGCCTGGCTTCCAGAGCAAGCACAACGACAGCTGTTCAAAGCTCGGCAGAGGACCACTGTGGGAAGGCCCTGTGTGCACTCTTTCCTGTGACCCAGATCACCATCTTCAGTGATCTATCATCACGCTCCTATAACTGTGTCCTTTTTGGTTTCAAAATGTCTCATTTGAAAAAAAACTTTGGCACAAATAAAATTACCAGTAATGCTGAAACATGAGGAGAAAACGGTATTCTCTTTGAACCTGCTCTATTTTATGATGTGGAAAAATACTGTGCATCACCATAGCGAGCTCTATTTCTATATTTAAAAAACCATTCCTGTGGGTGTGTGGTGCATCTGTGTACGTGTATGTGGAAGTGTAGACACCTGTACAGCACAGCACACGTGGGAGCCGGAGAACAACTCGCTGGCTCTCCTTGCACCACGTGCAGCCCGGGGAATGAACTCAGGTCACTGTTTGCAGCAAGCTCCCTTCTCTGCAGAGCCACCTCAGTGCCATACAACTGTCTTTTTCAATTTGATCTTTCCAGTGATCTAATACTTCAGAATCACTGATACAGGCTTATTACTAACTCTAACTCCTCTTAAGATACACTAATATCTTTAGATATAAAGCTAAAAATACCTTTAGATATAAATAAAACTTTAGATTTCAAAATTTTGAATTACCATTTTATCATTTCTACTATAGAAAAAAGAAACCCATCCAGGAAGTTATAGAGTCACACAGTATGTATTAACCTATGAGAAAGGCAGACAAGCTCTTTCTTGTTTCACATAAATACCTTTAAATGTGGTTCCAATTTCTCTTTTTTTAAAACTGCTCATTTCTTTCAAATTACTTCCAAAACTGAAGGTCTCTGATGTTAGTGGTGTGCACACTTCAAGCTCATGAGCCTTCCTCTCCTGGGAAGTGACTTTTGTATACAAATCATGGAAAGCTCCTTAGTCAGAGCTGGGCATGATTAAAAGGGCCACATTCAAACGCTCTACCTTAGCGAGCAAAGCAGAAGCAGATGTCCAGGGCTGCGTTTGTGTATGTTCTGGAAATGAGCTGAAGCTACACATGGGCATCTCATCAGGGCAGTCAAAGACGCCCAAACACTCAGTGCGGTTAGTATCAACAACTTCAGAAGGGGAAACCTTTAAACTCACAGTTGGATGTCGTATGCTGCAGTACTGACTCTTTACAATCTAAAGAGACAGTTTTTAACTTGAGCAGATCACAGGCAGCAGCCTAGAGTCTGCACAGCACAGGCATCAGGCACTGCCCCCGTGCGGGATGGGGAAAGGGTTGCAGCAGCACTCTGTCCGTTACTGCCTGCACAAGAAAACCCAGGCTCCGGGTAGCCTTTCCTCCTTTCTTCTTTTGATCTTGTTTTTCTGAGATGGGGTTTCCCCATGCTGACCATGCCGGTATTAAACTCCCAGGCACAAGGGACCCTGGTCCCTCAGCCTCTTCATTTCTGCCTTCGAAAACATCACCATCAGCAACAAAAACAGCAAAAGAAAACAACATCGTCCAGCAAAGCATCCCTAGAAAGTTCCCTCCCTCAGGCATCAGGAAGGTGCCTCTTGCTAGGCTGGCAAGACACAGATGAGCACCCTGCCGCCCCAACTGACTGAGAAAATGGAGGAGAGGCTGGGACACAGGGACCGGGGAAGAGGGTTTCTGACGGCACATTGTGTTCTGTGACTGCTCAACTCCAGCAGGAAGGACCCTACCTCCTTGAGAGGTAGAAGCCCTCGCTGCACTCCACTTCAACGCCTTCCCCTTAAATAGGAAGCCAGGCTTGCAAGGTGAATACAATCTAAAGAGGCAGCGAACCTGAGTGGAGATATTTATACAGAAATATCAGACCCCCCACTAATGGTTTCTTTAAGCAATAATGTACCTAAACCAAGTCTTTACAAACATTTTCCAAAAGGCATCAACAAAATAACCGACATGTTTACATGTACATGGTTCCTATGGCAACTGTGCTGTGAACCTAAGCTGCACTGACAGATTTTTACAACAAATCTTTGTTTCTAGAGTTATTCTGACAATGTCACTTCAATTATACAAACATGTCAAAGCATTCAGCCAAGTATGCAATACACCACGGGTCAAATAAGTCTCTTCAATACATGGTGAAATACAGTTCCTAAGAATGAGCAAACACAGCAAGTCAACAAGAGTGAAACACATCAGGGCATCTAGCAGTCCAGCAGAGGCTGAGCGAGCCCTAAAGCAGGCACAAGTCACTCTGAACTGAACCGCTTACAACAAACCCACCTGCAGTGACAGAGAGCCTCCACGAGGTGGAGTGAAAAGACTCAAACTTACATTTCAAATTCTTGGTTTTCACTCTCAACTATTTCACACCTGCCCTGTTTCTGACAGGTCCTGGCTACCTACTTTCTCAAAGTTACTAATGCAGTTATTTTGTTTCTTATAAAAAGTGAACAGCAGGATGGAAGTGAACCTAACCATGTGAAGTGTGTTGCTCACTATACGCTCACTCCAAGCTGAGGACACAGGTCTTATACCTGCTTGCAGTACAACCAGGAAACCGAGTTCAGTTCTAACACTCATGCAGCAAGCTGAGTGTGGTCTCACACATCCTGCAATCCCAACACTGAGGGTGGAAAGAGGTTCCAGGACCTCCGAGGCTTGCACAGACAAAATAAACCAACCATGCTCTGGGTTCAGGGAGAGAGTAAGGTTGGAGTTAAGATGCTTGATGCCCTCTGGTTTCTGTGTGTGCTCAGGAACTGTGCATGAAGGATTGAAAAGTTTCTGAGAAAGAGAGGGAAAGTCAGCAAAAAAAGAGCAAGCTTGCTAGCTCAGCGTAAAGACCTACACAGTTCAACATAAATATATTACAGCCAGTTAAGTAAGATGGGGTCGGGGAGACACACAACTTCAACTGAGGGTCCCACTGCCTACAGAAGGCTCGTGAATTCCTTTTTTCCAAGTTGCCATCAATGTTTATTTGAGTCAACTTGACTGTTCAGAGCAAGACTTCACACAGGTAACCAGATATGACAGGGTCTACGGCTATCAATAAAAATCTGTGAGACTATGACCCAGACCATGAAAGCAGTTTTACTGTAGAACCACGAAGGCAGAGAGCACTGCCAGTCAAGAGTCCTAGCACAGGGGGCTGGAGAGGTCCTGAGTTTAATTCTCAGCAACCACGTGGTGGTTCACAACCATCTATAACAGGATCTGATGCCTACTTAAGTCTGATGCTGTCTTCTGTCACGCAAGCATACAAACAGTGTTCTGTTGTGGTTTGCCTTGGGGTTTTCTCTGAATTTGTTAAATAAAGGCAAGAGCGTGAGATTTGGGCAGAGGTAGGAGTTGGGAGTGAGAGGGGGATTAGATTCAGAGGTTAGGTTGACAGTTGACAGTTGGAGACAGTTGAGCGAGTGGAACCTGAGGAGGGGGGGTGAGGATTGACAGTTGAGGGAGGAGGGTTAGAGAAGGAAGCCAGGAGAAGAAGAGGGGGAGTTGGAGAGACGATGGGGAACTGAGAGGAGTTAGAGGTACCAGGGGGAGAAAAGCTGGAGACTTGGTAAATAAAAGGTGCAGGGATGAGTAATTTGGGAACTGGGATTGGGACAGTGTAATGTGGATCTGCCAAATCTAGACGCTGGATTGCTTTAATGCTAAATGAGTGTGTTTTTTTTTTAAGAAAGAGTCTCAATTTAAGTAAGTGTGGCTGGGCTGAGTTTATGCCAAGATATCCAGCAGATATCTGGGGCACTGAGGTGTGGAACCCTAGCAGGGTAAAAACACCAGTTGTATGCTCTTTTGTGTAAGAGTCTCAGTATAAGAAAGTGTGTGGCTGGGTTGTGTTTATGCCAAGATATCCAGAAGATATCTGGGGAAGCGAGGTGTGGAACCCTAGCAGGGAAAAACACCCTGAGGGAAAACATTCCACCCCTGGTTTTCGTTTACATTTTACTTTTTACTTTTTTTTTATTTATTTACGACAACATATGTGCTCCAACTTTTCATTAGAACTCAACTAACCTGAGATAAAAGTTTACTTCCTCTCAACCCCAGAATAGGCAGGAGTACTAGTGGATTGGGAATTGACTGGTCTGGAGGGTCTCTGAAGAATCTCAGAGGACTGCACGTATTCTGAAGCAGAGGGAGAAAAAAGGTACAAGGGGCTTAGATCAGATACTACTTTGATGTAAAGAGATATATAACTTTATGATACTTAAAGATGAGAAACATAATGAATATCTTTTGGGCCTTATGGAATGATATTTTGAATGGTCTGACAGTTGAGAATTTTGAGGAAAAAGACACTTTATCATTTACCAGTATTGCAATATTCATTCTTCTGATTTACTATATCTTCTCAAAAGACAGGGCCCTAAATAACAAATTTCTACATTTAGAACAGAAGATACAGGTAATTATGGAACAACATGAACAACAGAAAGAGAAAATTAAATCTTGGCAATATAGCCTAGAAGGAACACTAGAATTGAAGACACAGAAAATTATAGATCAGAATAAGAGACAGAAAGATGAAAATGAAAGTGATAGACAGGAACTAGAAAGGATGTTAGAACAGAACAGTCAGGGAAGGCAGGATATAAATCGGAAAATGTAAACAAGGTGACTGAGAGTCCCTATAAGTCAGTTCAAAAATCTGAACTGTATGCAATACTCATGGTGTTGTCAGATTTTCGAGAGCCTCTTAATATAGTAACTGACTCTCAATATGCAGAAAGGGTTGTTTTGCACATAGAGACTGCTGAACTTATTCAGGATGATTCCGAATTGACATCACTATTTATTCAGCTACAACAAAAAATCAGAAATAGGAGTTACCCACTATATATAACACACATAAGATCCCATACAGGTCTGCCAGGCCCTCTGACACAAGGTAATAATGAAATTGACCAGCTACTGATAGGAAGTGTACTAGATGCTTCAGAATTTCATAAAAAACACCATATTAACAAAAAGGCTTAAAGAAAGAATTTTCTATCACTTGGCAATAAAGCCAAAGAGATTGTGAGGCAATGTCCTACTTGCTAGATTATATAATCAAACTCCATTGCCTACAGGAACTAACCCTATGGAATTTTAAAGAAATGAAATTTGGCAAATGGATGTTCTCCATTTTACAGAGTTTGGTAAGCTGAAATACACACATCATACTATAGATACATATTCAGGATTTCAATGGGCAACTGCCTTAACGTCGAAAAAGGCGATTCTGTAATTACACATTTGTTAGAAGTTATGGCTATAATGGGAATACCTACAAATTAAAACGGACAATGGTCCAGCATATATCTCTAACAAGATTAAGCGCTTCTTTGACTATTATAATATAAAAAACATGTTACAGGTATACCACACAATCCTACAGGACAAGCGATTGTGGAGAGATCTGTCAAGTCTAAAGGAGATGCTTAACAGGCAAAAAGGGGTCAACAAAAAACTCCCAGAGATAGGATACATAGTGCTTTATTAACCTTAAATTTTTAAATGCTGATGAACAAAAACAGCACAGCTGCTGAAAGACATTGGATTGTGGAAAGACTACTGAACTAAACCAGCCTGTTTATATTAAGGATATTCTGACGTCAGAATGGAAAATGGGAAATGTGTTACGCTGGGGAAGGGTTATGCCTATGTTTCTACAGGAGAAGAAAAAAAGCTGTGGGTTCCTTCCAAGCTGATAAAAATCAGAAATGACAGGGGAGACCTCCTGAAGTCCTTGGCAACACAGAAGAAAAAAGGAGACTAAGACGATCAACAAATAGGTGATGTATATATGAGGTTGTTTAGGTCTCCGTGTATGAACAGCTGAGACTGAAATGTCTATAAACAGCCAGTGATATTTTGAGGCAAATTCCTCATAACTTGTAATCGTATGTATTACAAAATTTATGTTACGTTTGATTATATGATTAACCTAACCTGAAAAAGGTAGTCATTTTTTTTTTGATCTTTATTTACTAAACTGTGCACCCTGCTTATCCCATTTGAAAATGCTTGAGAACTATATAATGCTTGTAAAGTTTTGTGTGCTGCAGGATGAAGGAAGAGAAAGATAGCTCTGAAATGTAATACACACTCTGGGATGCTGAGATTCGGACTTTCCAGTCCAACCGTGTTTGATTCTCCCTTAATTACACTGAAGATGCTTGATTTAAGGCCTGCTTTCAGAACTTTCCCAGAATGGACAATTTATCCAGCCCCTTCAGACTGTCATAGTCAAGATGTCAGCCGATGAACTTTCTCAGCACAGAATGACTGGCAGGCAAATCCCGGCTAGCTCTCATCGACAAAGCCAACTTTTCCTAATACCCCTTGGGCCCCAGAAGAATTCTTCGCCCCAATCCAGCTAGAAGCAGACAAGGAAGACGTCGTCCCATTTCCTTATGTTGGGGTGGATGGTTCTGTTTATTTTAAGAACTGTGGATAAGTTTTTCTTTTAAGGGATACAATACAAATGTAGCTTTGGGCAGGAAACTAGAGAATGTAAACTCAGGGATTGCTACTTTTCCTTTCCTTTTTGTATCCTTCTTAGATATAGTAATAGAAATTAGAGAAATAGACAAACAGATAGATTGGCAAACTTACTTTTAAACAAAATTTTACCGCTATATTTTACATTGATAGAAATGTTTGTAATTGATACAAAGTTGAAGCTGTAATCTTTTCATTGGTATAGAATGCATTTTACACAAATCGAGGTTTTCAATGGTATACTTTCTTGTTGATTTATAATTGAGATTAATATTGCTACTTTAACATGGGCATTGTGCCTCCACTACGCATCTAAGAATACAAGTCTTAGACCCGGTCCTATAACTGCTGTTATACATTATTTTTAGTTGATTAACCAGTACCAGCTAAGGGTCAGATGGCAAGGTTATGGTTCTAAGTCAGTTTAGATGGGTTTTGTAAATACTTCGATTAGAGAGGGCCAACGGTACTCTATGCTTAACAGTTCAGAAACGCCTATGTAGATAGGAAATCTTCAAGGCATCAGAAGTCCAAAGAATAACCTGTTTATGGACATTTCTTCATCTAGATCATTTTACTAGAACTTGTCTGCCCTGACAGGGCCCTTAGACTCGAAGAAGAACTTGAGCATCAATGGAAGTGCTCCAATGGGGGTAACGGAGCCACTGAGCAAATTGCTTCAATTCATCTACAGACAAGACACTGTCCAGAAAGGGACAAATTATGCAGAATAATAGATTGATAATCTCTGCGAGGCAGGGTGATCAGCCCTTCAAAATCTGCATTGATAAGGTCTGTCAGATGATCCTGGGCCAGAAGGCTGAAGACTGATGCTCCAGCATATTAAGGAATAAGGGACTGTCCAGGTGATCAGCAGTCTTTATAAAATTGGCTAAGCTTGGAAGCCATGTTTTGTGCCCTATGTTTTCAGGTAATATTAATCATTCTTGGATTTCTGATGTGGTTGGAGACTAGTAGTCTCATAGACAACCTAATGGTTTAGTATTGAGAAAGATGATAAATCGGTTAGAGTAGTTTTAGGGTGGCATAGGATCTAGAACCAGGATATAGTCAAGTATAGTTTTTAGTATAGATGACATGGTTAATGAACAAAATTGATGGACTGGGTGATCAGCGTATTGTTGGTTTTATAAATTGCAGAATGGTAATAATGATGCTTAGTTCACCTATGTATAGGAAAAAAAGTTTTTAACTGGACAAAAAGGGGGGGAAATGTTGTGGTTTGCCTTGCCAAGATGTGGTGTGGATAACATGGTTGGTGAACAGAGTTGGTGGACTGGGTGATCAGCATATTGTTGGTTTTATAAATTGCAGAATGGTAATAATGATGCTTAGTTCACCTATGTATAGGAAAAAGTTTTTTAACTGGACAAAAAGGGGGAAATGTTGTGGTTTGCCTTGGGGTTTTCTCTGAATTTGTTAAATAAAGGCAAGAGCGTGAGATTTGGGCAGAGGTAGGAGTTGGGAGTGAGAGGGGGATTAGATTCAGAGGTTAGGTTGACAGTTGACAGTTGGAGACAGTTGAGCGAGTGGAACCTGAGGAGGGGGGGGTGAGGATTGACAGTTGAGGGAGGAGGGGTTAGAAGGAAGCCAGGAGGAAGAAGAGGGGAGTTGGAGAGACGATGGGGAACTGAGAGGAGTTAGAGTACCAGGGGGAGAAGAAGCTGGAGACTTGGTAAATAAAAGGTGCAGGGATGAGTAATTTGGGAACTGGGATTAGGACAGTGTAATGGATCTGCCAAATCTAGACGCTGGATTGCTTTAATGCTAAATGAGTGTGTTTTTTTTAAGAAAGAGTCTCAATTTAAGTAAGTGTGGCTGGGCTGAGTTTATGCCAAGATATCCAGCAGATATCTGGGGCACTGAGGTGTGGAACCCTAGCAGGGTAAAAAACACCAGTTGTATGCTCTTTTTGTAAGAGTCTCAGTATAAGAAAGTGTGTGGCTGGGTTGTGTTTCTGCCAAGATATCCAGAAGATATCTGGGGAAGGAGGTGTGGAACCCTAGCAGGAAAAACACCCTGAGGGAAAAAACATTCCACCCCGGTTTCGTTTTATACATTTTTACTTTTACTTTATTTTTATTTATTTACGACAACATGTTCATATACAGAAATTTAAAAAAAAACTAAAAGAGTTGGGCTAGACTCAAAGGTGCTTCTTTACAAAGCAAGTAGTAAGACTTGGCTCTGGGCTGCAGGGCTCACCTGGGGCAGTAGAGACTACCTACTGCGTGCAGTAACCCCTGTCCCCTGTACCCCCATCTCATACCAGAAGCAAGTTTTCAGCATCTTACTGGCTTGCTCTTGATCCAACATCACCCATCCTCAGAGAAGCCCTCTTCAAGTTTTCAGCAATATATAATAAATAAATAAATCTTTAAAAAAAAAAAAAAGAAGTGGTGACTGGCATGATATGCACTCTAAAGACAGCTTTGTTTGTCCATCGAGTCCTCTGACCTCCATGTGTGCTGTGGCAATCTGCTTACACATGCACACACAAACGCACACACAAAATTTAAGAAGCTATAAAAAAAAAAAAAACAAAAAAAGAAAACAAAAAAAAAAAAACCAAAACCCGAAGTCAATAGAGCTTGCTAGCTGGTTAAAGCATTTCTAACAGGCTAGCCTTAACTGAGCTCACAAACCTCATGTTAGAAAGACGTTTACTTTCTTACTCTTACGTGGGAAGTAAAAGGAATCTGTGTGACTCCAAGCAGAAAACAGAACACTTTTAGAAACACTTCTTGAGCAAACACTCTCCAACATAGGCACGGTATTCTCCCCTTTCTTAAAGGGCCCATCTACAACACCGAAGAGACCCACTCTCTTCCTCCAGGGCCTCTGTAGCCCAGAGCAGACCTGAGCTCCAGGACCATTTCAGTGTAGAATCACAGACCACATAGAAGACAGAACTGTGAGCTGTGAAAGGGACATCGAGATGCCATCAAGTAGTACTCACTGCTGGTTCAACCTGACTTCGATCCGCAATGTCTATGTGGACAATTTCAACGGTTTTCCATGTGTTTGGATCTAAACCGTGAACCTGTGAGAAACAGAAAACGTCAGTGTGTTCATCATCAGGAAAGTACTACACTCCATACCCATTCCTTAGGACATCTGGACAACATTTACTCTTTCTATAGCTTCCCTAGTGAGGGGTGGATGTATGCATGAAACCTATGTCTGGGCTACTTTATAGCAGTACTAATAGGTCATTCATGTAACAAAATGTATCTTCCCTGTCTATTGCAAATGATACAAGCTTCTAACCCTTAAATCCTATGCTAGCAAAGGTAACATGACAACCAGACTTTCAAAGCTACATTAGGGGCTGCAGAGATTGCTCAGTGGTTAGGAACACTAACTGCTCTTGCAGAGAGCATCAGAGTTCAATTCCTAGCATTCATGCTAGTTAGGCCATAGCTGCAGGGGACAAGGAAGGCTCTGACCTCCTCTGGTACCCACACTCATGTGTACCCCAGCCCTTCCTAAAGAAACCACTTTTAAAGATCTTTTAAAAAGGAGGATTTAGCTGGCTGATAGTGCTTCATGTCTTTAATCCCAGCACGTGGGAAGCAGAGGTCTTCAAACAGATCTGAGTTCAAGGCCAGCCTGGTCTTCAGAGTGAATTCCAGGACAACTAGGGTCACACAGAAAAACCCTGTCTCAAACCACCCCACAACACTCCAAAGAGAAGGATTTGCCTATTCTACAGCTCGTTTTCAGTGTTCACTTCTTGACACTTCTTACTCAGTGATTTCTCAAACCATGTAAACTGTTTTAAAGCTGGGAACGGCAGGGTGAGTCACACAGAAGTTAAGACATCTTTTCACTTAGACCATTGTTTTAAAGAATTTCTATGAAAAACAGGGTCTGTCACAGGATCAGCTGACAAGTACACACATTTGAGTTTTGGTTCCATGAATGGGAACCAGTGATGAACCAGCACAGCGGCAGAGCAGCTGAACTAGAAATCACTTAGCCCTTCACTAAGTCACACTTCTGGAGAGCATGTGGGTGCAGCAGAAGGCAGGCTGTTGGGCAGCCTGAGCGTATGGAGTCTATGGCTTCTAGATGCTGGTGCTCCAGGTCCACAGACACATTGAGACCACGGGGTAACGGCACTGAAGGAAGCCTTCTCGGCTACTGTCCAGTGTCTTGGCAGGTGTTCTTGACGCCCAGGTCTGAATGTGTGCTACCTTATCATAATGGGGTCAGGAGCTTGTAAACATTCTCTGTAAACAAGGCACCTACCCATTCCTGCCTTTGGTCATTTCCCTGACATCACTCTGGCCCAGAAGTGAAGTGGCAGTAAACATTAGTGCAATCAATTCTGCTAAATACAACTGCTCTGGTGAGCACACGGAAACAATCTAAAACACCAGGTAAGAATGGACTGCAGCCTTCACCTTGCTCCAAACAAGAGCTGCTGATAAAAACAACTTCCATCTCCATAGCCTTCATCACTTGAGTGCAAAGCTGGAACCATCCTGATGGTGCCAGAGCCTTGTGCACGTTGACCACGCATTCCACAAAGCAGCCGTGCCCCAGCCTTTGGAGTGTAAACTTACATTTTCTAATGTTCCCAAGTCAGGTTTGTGCCATGTTTCGATTTTGATGAAGAAGTCATCTTTCATGTACTCATTCTGCAGAAAACACAAGAATGTGACCCACCCTTCACAGTTCTGTAGGAATCTCCTTAGCACAGCACCCCAGTGTGGATCTCTTTCCAAATTCAGAGCCATTAGCCTCTGTTCCCCATGTCATTTTAGAGTGTGTGTGTGTGTGTGTGTGTGTGTGTGTCTGTCTGTCTCTCTCTGTGTGTCTGTCTCTCTGTCTCTGTCTCTGTGTGTGTGTGTCTGTGTCTCTCTGTCTCTCTCTGTGTGTGTGTGTGTGTGTGTGTGTGTGTGTGTGTGTGTGTGTGTTGCCTACATCCATGTATATGGGCACAGGTGTGTTTGTACCTATGAAGTCAGAAGAGAGTATCAGATTCCCTGGAACTTGATTTAAGGATGGTTGTGGTTCTAGGAACGAAACCTATGTCCTGTGGAAGAGCAGCCCATGCTCTTAATGGTCAAGCTGAATTTCCAGCCCCAGCTCCTGATTTTTAAAAACTTGCTGAGTACAGCAAATGATGCTTTTGTATATTTCAAGCACTCCCACTTGTCATGCAGCACAGGGGCAGAAACAAACAAACATGAGGTTTGCTAAGCAATTCTACATTTAGAGGAAGTAGCAAAAGCAAAATAAAAACAGTAAGCAGTGTGGAACAAACCTGGGAGCTGTGAGTCCAGGAAATCTGAGGTGGGCGTGGCAGGGGAGGACAAGGGAGAGGCCGTAAAGCAATGGGAGTTTAAGGCAAAGGCCAGCAGCAGTCGGGAATCAGCAAAATATAAAAGCAAAGTTAAAAGAAGAGGGTGTACTACTCACCGTTACAACTGAGGCAGAGAGGTGAGGCGGCACCGAAACAGGAAAAACTTCAGTTAGAAGGAGTCAAGACAGCCTATCCCAGTACCTTAAGTCAGGTGGACTAAGCTATTCCAAACATGTAACATTTAGTAGCTTATGTCTTCAAAATGGTCTCTACACAAGTGACACATACCAAGAGAGCCTCAGTTTAGGTTGTGGAGTACAAAGGCAGTATGCAGAATACTCTACCTTAATTTAAAATAATGCAGTGAGAGCATCTCAATAGCCTGACAGCATTTACGACACTCGCTTGGCAAATAAATCTGCAACTCCCTCCCAGAGTGCCTCGCCTCTGAGTGCAAGTGTTCACCCCAAAGCCGGCATTAGCTGGACCACCGTATGGCTGACATCTGGGAGTGAACCTAGGGGTACACACAGGTCTGGGGAGGAAAATCTGGGGCTCCCTGGCCATCACCCAAGCAGTGAAGGTTTGTTTGATCTAAGCCTGAGAGACTGGGGCATGTAGTGTCCCTCTCCTCATCCTAAGGGCAGCAGGGTGCAATACTGTGGGGCCAGCTTACTTGTTCTGCAGTAGGGGTAAGCATTCCAGGCTTTCTCATGGAACACCAAGGAGCCCTCGGGAGCAATCATCCTCACGAACGCAGGGACTTTGCTGTGAGGAGAAAGAGATAGGTATCTTCAACTGCATCATCAATTCTGTTTCTATCCAAGATGTCATCACATGATAAGCTACATGGCACTAACAGTTCATTTCATCACCAAAGCAATCATGTGGCAAATTAATGTTTAAAAAGTGATCAAGGAAGTTAGCTATGTAAAGGGTCACTGCTCATTTGTGTGTTTTATGTTTTGGTAGAACTGAAGATGGCTTTACACATGGTAGGCAAGTCCTGTACCACTAAGCGTCACTACCACCCTCTTAAAGAAAAGCACGCGCGCGCGCGCGCGTGTGTGTGTGTGTGCGTGTGTGTGTGTGCGCAGTGCATCACTGTTCATGTGAGGTCAGCAGGCAAATCTGACCCTTAAGGTGAAGCTGGTCCACACACTGCACACTGCTACAACCCTGGCATTCACACAGTTGAGGTCCACCTGCCAGAAGGAAGCCATGAATACACGGCTGTGTCCAGACAACAGTCACATAATGCAGTGACACAGCAGACCTCAGAACGGAACCAATGTGTAGGAGAGGTAAAGCACACCCACATCAGATGCTTTAGGAAAGCAAGGGTGGGGCTCACGCCTGTCACGCCAGCACTCAGGAGGCTGAGAAAGGAGATCTCCTGAGCCTGGGGTTAGAGTGAAGCCTGTCTCATTTAAGAAAAACAAAGCGCTGGGCATGGCTGGGCACGGTACACACACCTATAATCCCAGCATTGGGAGGCAGAATCTGTGAGTTCAAGGCTAGACAGGATGAATGAGTTGCAGGATAAGTCAGACCTATCTTACAGAAAGAAAGAAAAGGAAAGAACAGAGAGAGAATGTGGGGGGGGGGGGAGCAAGCCAGGTAGGGGACAATAGTGACTCACATCTTTAATCCTGGCACTTGAGAGGCAGGTAGATCTCGAGTTCATGGCCAACCTGGTCTAGAATGAGTTCCAGGATAGCCAAAGATACACAGAAAAGCCTTGCCTTGAAAACCCCACAAGAAAGAAATTCTGTAAATTCAAGAAATGGCTGTCACTAGCCACCTCAAATGTGATCAGAGGAAAAAGGTTAAATATATGACTGATGCCACAAGCTTGTGAAAACTCCTATCCATCAGCAACCCCAAAGGCAACTGCATCTACTCTCAACCAGAAAACACCAGTCACTGACAAGTAGGAAGAATGGCATTTGCAGTTTACACAGAAATACAAGTGAGCTGCACATGCTGTGAGCAGAGACAACTGTAAGGAGCAGCTCCTTACAGTCTAAATTCTACTCCCAAACCCCAACCTCCAATCCTGGGCCAGCACTGGGCACAACGCAGTAACCCTACAAGGCAAGTTCTGTTTCAGCATCTGAGCTGTCTAGTAATTAAGACGCTAAATTACATAAGTCACCACGTTGTATCCTCCCTCCAACTCCAAGAATTGTATATATCCTTTCTGTATCACAGCAAACTTCAAGCTCATTTGTTCAATAAGATAAAGAACAAAGTTAAGGAGGCTTGGGAGCCAGGGAGGATTTCTGACTGCAGTGAGTGAGCAGCTGGCAGGAGCAAGCCCTCAGCACAGAGCAGGAGGCTAAACAAAGCAGATGGTGAAGAGCCTCACACCAACCAGAAAGCTGTGCAGCACAGGTCGAGGAGCCCCAATGCTAGGTCCAGAGGACATGACATGGGGACACAGCTTGGAAGTTTCACTACTCAGACAGTTACATCACAGGGGAAAAGGTATTTTGAGTAGTAGAGTAAGTGGCAATCCTAGAACAGTCATATTTTCCATGTGCCTTCACGCCCTTCAAAATTGGCAATGAACGATGGCCAATTCTGAATGCTTACTCTTTAAAAACTGTAATTGTCATGTATGTGAGTGTCACGTATGTGAGCGCTCTGTTTGCCTGTACACCTGCGTGCCAGAAGAGGGCATCGGATCCCATTACAGGTGATGTGAACCACCACATGGTTGCTAAGAATTGAACTTAGGACCTCTGAGTTGTTTGCCAGTGCTCTTAACTGTTGAGCCATTTCTCCAGCCTCGAAGAACTAGAACCAAGTTTCTTTATTTTCTGTAATTAGAAGGAGCTACAGGATTCCAGTTTCATCCCAGAGTATGGCAAACACTTGCCAGTAGTTCAGTCAGTCAACTTAGAAAAAAGGGCTGACAAGACCCCTGTAGATCACATCAGACAGAGTTTATCCCATTTGGCCAAATGGGGGAAAAGCTAATTACCTATAACCAGTATCAGACCTGCTGACTCCCCAGTGTGCAATCAAGGCCAGAGGATGCCAAGTGCTCTGTCCAATGACTCTCAACCTCGTCACTGTCACCAAACCCAGAGCTGTACTGGATGCCAGCAAGCCCCTGTCATCTTCCCATCTGAGGTTACAGGTATGCACAGCCACATTCAGTCTTTACGTGGGTTTTAGGGATTTGAACTTAGATCCTCATTCTGCAAGTGCTATTACCCCCTGCGTCATCACCCCAGGCCCACTTTTAGTATTTCTCTATCCGAATCTCAACTGTCCCCTATCAGATTTCCAAGACTGATTCTACCACTTAAGTTCCTTCTTAAAAAAATCTCAAGTTAATAAAATTCCCATCTTTGCTAGGTGCTCCAAACTTACTACCCTTCTGCACCAGCATGAGAACACTCAAGAGTAATCTGGCTTCATGTGTCCAGTAACGATTGAATCTGGAGAAATATGCACATGGAATAAACAAACTGTAATTCAAATCCAGCTTTTCAGAAGAGAAATCTTCATGAGTGGGCGTCTTCCACACTCTTAACAAGGCAGTTGGCTGCATGGCCACCATTTTTCCTCTCTGAGAAGCCACTTTGACGAATGAAAATCACCTTGTGAGTTTAAGGAGCCTGAGAAAAATCAGTGACAGTAAACAGATTACAACATGGAGCTAGGCCTTCAAGGTGCACACAGGAGACATTCCTGCTGTCTCCACTAAGCAGTCAAAGGATGGTGATTCCTTCTGCTGTTCTTAGCAGGCTTCACATCAAGGTACCCTGTGCAGATCTGATGGAGACCAGCACTCCCATAGCATGAAGCTCCTTTCAGAAGGCAGGCCCTGCCTCCCACTTGAGAGTATCTGACCTAGGGATTGAAGTGCAGAGCTCTATCCTACTACACTGAAAGGAGGTCCTATTAAGATCCAGTCACAATGGAATGATGGCTGTTACCCCTCTGTTCCCAGCCAGGGCAACTGGAGACAAAAATGCTAAGATTTCTGTCCGCACACATGTGGGTGCAGGTGCCTTCAGAACCCCTGAAGCATTCTGGCCTCTCCAGCCTGGGGAAGGAGAGTCACAGGAAGAGTAAAGCACACAGGTGGCTCGGACACTGCCACCACCTTGCTGGGAGCAGAGAGAGCAGCATAAGACAAAGGGTCAGCTCAGCACAGGACAAGGGTGGATGGTGCTGAAGAGGAGAGTGAGCACAGGTCAGTGAGGCCCACGCCTCCACAGTTCCCGCATGGAAAAGCACGGCAGACAGGGCTGGCTGGTGAGCTGTGGGCAGGCAGACTAGGCGGACCGCTTGCCTACAGGCTAGAGTGTGAGGTTCATTCTTGGTCATCTGGAAGCAGCTGAAAGCTTTGAGAACAACAACACAACCTTTAAGATTACTCTGACTCTGTGTGTGAATTAAACACAGTGGGGGAGTGGGCAGATGGCGTCAAAATCATTTCCAAGTGGACTTAATGGTGAAGGGTGGAGTCTACCAGTGACTTGGGATAAGCATAAACCAATGAATTGGAACTTCATAAAACAATAAACTTTTCTGGCTTCAAAAGGCACTGTTTAAAAAACAAAAATTTACCCAGGACAGTCAGGACTACACAGAGAAACCGTGTCCCACCTCTGATAGGGTCCTAACACACAGAGTTCTGTACAGTAAGGGAAGGTGAGACAGGGCAGTAGAGCTTACAGTTCCCAAACCCAAGAGGCCGGGGAAGGAGAATCACAGTGTGAGCCTGAGCTGCACGGAGAATCCGACCAAAAAAAAAAAAAAAAAAAAAAAAAAAAAAAAATCAAGAAAACAAAGAAACAAAACAGAAGATTTGAACACTATTTATGCAATAGTGTATATGCAAAGTCCATAGAATTGATAAGGAAATTCCAACATCCTTAATTATCAATACCTCAAAACCAAAAGCAGGTGCTCTTCATACGCAAATGGCTATCAGCAGTAAGCCGCCAAGGGGTCTGGACTTTGATTACTCTGGGTCAAGTGAAACCCAGAATTTCACAAATTTGGTAAAGTAAGGTGTTGGTGGTCTTAGCCAAACGTGCAATTCTACTGATGGTTAAGTGGGGACAGGACGCATAACTTGGCTTAAATAGTTAAATGCTACCCTTGCAAATTCAGCTACTTCCTTAGGTGCAGAGTTGAAGATGCTCCAGGGACAGCAGGCACCATCTACAATGCTCACACAATGCCCTCAAGGAAGTGGACCCTGACGGCCTTAGTTGCTAAGTGATCTGTGTCCCTCTGTAATGTAGCTACCTGGTGGCTAATCAGCAGTCAGTGTGACACTAATAAGGCGGAGAGTTTGCCCTTGTCCCCCAGCAGCAGCAGCAGGGCCCCTGTCTGGTCACTCTCATCCTGCTCTGTCAATGCTGCCCTCTCTCCCTTTCTCCTTTCCTGCTCTCCCGTGTTTCTGTTCACAGCTACCATCTTTGGTCAGGGCTTGAATGGCCTGCTAAGAACGAGTATGAGAGTCAAGCAGCCGCCACCATCCCCTTGGTCACATTCTGCTCCTTCTCGAGGACCTCAGTGGGTTCCCAACTGGGTTCCTCAGGCCTTGCACTTCACACTCTGACCCAGTCTCTGTCATTTACTGACCACAGCAAGGGTGCATCTGTCTTCCTGTGTGAAACTCATAAACTGCCTACCTCAGGACGGTACACAGAAAAGGTGCTGTGGAGCCTGCAGGGACCCTGCACTGCAGTATGAACCACGTCCCAGTAAGTTGTTAACCAATGGTGTTACCTGCAGGGACCTATTTATAGCTCTTCAACTAAGAGTCACCACTACTGTCTGGAGGGTTACCTATATCAGACGATTCCAAAAACCCTTTTAACAATCTCCTTTCCCATAAAAATGAAACCACCTACATCTCAGCAGGAAACGATCAACATTTCTAACATTTTAATGACTTTCTAGGCTTCTTATTTGATTAGATTTTAAAAACATGGAACTCGGTATGAATACCTAATGACCCAGTAATAGACCTTTTCTATATAAGGTGCTGTTTCTCTATTATCTGAACCCTTAGGTTTCAAACAAAGGATGTTACACATCTTTAAAAAAGATATTACACATTTTTAAAGGTTGGTTTTTGTCAACTTGATACAAGCTAGTCAGGTGGAAAGAACTTTTAAGAAAAGGCCTCAACCAAGGCCTACAGGCAAGTTTGTAAGGATATCTTCTTGATTAACGATGGAGAAGGGAGACCTACCCTGGGCAGGTGGTCTTGGGTAGTTAAGAAGGCAGGCTGAGCAGCCATGGGAGCGGGTTGGAGAGTGGTGGTGCTCCTCCATGGTCTGTGCCTCAGTTCTAGCTCCAGGTTCCTGCTCTGGCTTGCCTGAAGATGGGCTGTGACTTGTAAGGCAAACGAACACTTTCCTCACCAAGTTGGTTTTGGTCATGGAGTTTTGTCACAGCAATGAAACAAACTAATGCTTTTACATTTGGAATATTAATCTATAAAGGACCTCACAGACCAATACAGAATTTCCTACATCAAACCCTTTGGCTTATTTTAGAACTCCCAGAAAGAGTCCACTGCTTTCAATAAAGAACTTCTAGCTGTTTGTAAAATTCAAGAAATGGGTAAATAAAATTTTTTAGTGGAAAAGAGGCTGCAGAAATGGCTCAGTGGTTGAGAGTGCTTGCCAGAGTTCAGCACACACACAGGACGGTTCACTATAGTCTGCAACCCTCTTCTACCCTCCAAAGGCAACTCCACTCTTATGACATACAACACACACATACACATACATGGAAATATGACCTTAAAAAAGAAAATGATGATAAAGTTTAAGCTTAATCATGTGAAGTCGTCTACACTGCAGGAACGTAAGTCAGAGTTATATCTATAGCAGGAGGCCCTTCCAAGCTTAGCAGACAAAGAGGTACTCAGAGCCATCTCTAGTCTCTAGAATGCATTTCTTATTGAAAAATATCTACAGAAAATCAGAGACAAGGCTGTCAGGCTTAAAAAGTGCACACAAACAAACTCAAACAAAACAGAAGGAAAAATAAACATTGGTGTGTGAGGACCATCAGGCACAGATGCATCCAGCCACCCCACAATGAAACACAAGTGGAAGTGTGGTCCATCTGCCTGTGAGACTAGCAAAAATTCAAACAGAAAAATGAGGAAAATCAATAGTATGGAACTGTGGAGGATTGTTTGAATGGCCGTGGCTCTCCAGCAGTCCCTTTGTCCTAAAAAGTACGGCCCTTGGGACAAGTCAGAGTATTCCATAGCTACGAAAACATACTAAACGATAAATGACCCAAAATGTGTGAATGATCTTCATTCCCTATCCTGTAGAGAACAATTAAATAAACTAGAGGCACACCAGGAAATTTTACTTGGCTTAAAGAAAAAAAAAAAAAAACAAACAGGCAAGGCTGCGGGGTTTACTCAATTGGTAGAGTTCTTGTCTTGTAAGCACGAGGCCCTTTTGTTCAATCCCCAAAACCACGTCTAAGTGCTGGGCTCAGTGACCTACACCCACAATCCCAGTGCCAGTCAGTCTGGTGTAGCTAGTAAGCTCCAGGTCAATAGGAGCCTATCTCAGAGGGAACCTTCGTCCTGAGCACAGGAGCTGAGGCTCCCACACAGACATTTAAAAAAAAAAAGACTCCTACAGATATCAAATAAAAACACGAGTGAGCTAGGATCTGGAAGGATAACCCTTGAAGTACTTCAAGTGTGCATGTGTGTACATACTACATGCATGCCTGGTACTCATAGTGGTGAGAAGTACCTGATATCTGTGGTGCTAGATCCTGTTGAGAGATAATGAGCTCTATGTGGGCGCTAGGAACCAAACCTGGGCCCTCTGCAAGAGCGGCATGCGCCTGACTGCTAACCACCCTCTCCAGACTGAGGATGAAGGTTTAATTTTATAGTCTTCCCTAGTGTTTGAACTTCTGTTACAGGCAGACGTATTGCTTTCATAATTTAGTATAAAAACAAGGGGGCCCACAACAAAGCATAACACATGGTCACAGAATATTAGAGTTCATGGGGCCTACTGATAAGGAGACTGCCAGACAGACAGACAGATGTGCAGGCCAAGGTGGAGCCCACTTGCCTCTTCAGGTGGTAGATTTTGTGTGTGTACTGTCCCTTCTCGCCATCATTTTCATAAGGTTCATTCTTCAAGACTTCGATTCCTTCTCCACCACCAGTTTCATTCTTACTCGCTTCTGCAACAGAGTAAAGCTGTCCAACCTGATACTGAAATTCCAAAGAGCAGAGTTTTACTAAGTCAATAGAAGCTGCAGAACTTTCCCATGCTAAAACCATAACAAAGATGATACAGAAAACTCCACACAAACCATTCAGCACATGTTCTACATGAAAACAGAACTCAAGTGACAAATGCTGGATGATCACAGGATTTCCAGTGTTCACAAACAAGATAGTCACTAACATTTTCTTTGTATAATAATGTATCAGGAAAATGCCAGCACTTAGTTTAACTTCTGAATGATGAATTTGTACTCTGAGACATTTTTATTTCTCTTATGTCTTAAGAGTGTAACCTTAAGGCAGGGCAACAGCTAGCTCTCCATTCTCAGTACCGAAATATGGTAGGGAAAACCTCCAGAGCTTTTAGCACAGCGGAGAAGACAGAGTGCTGGTATCCAAGATCAGAGCTTCTAATAAAATTCTCCAATGAAACACAAACTTTCTGGAAATATAAGCATTAAGTATTAGCACGAAAGGCTGGTGAGTGCCCAGTCGTTCCTATTTCATAGGGAACCAGAGCTCTCAGTGGTAGGGCAGTTCCCGTGAGTCGGCAGTACCAAACTGTGCCACTGTCTCCACGAGGAACAAACTGAGGCTCCTATGGCCCTGCTTGTTCAGGGACCAACCATGAGACTATTGCCAATCTATAATTTGACTGTCAGCCTGAAGAAGTATTTTTCTTCTTTATAATCTTGTTTTCAAAGAAAAGGCACAAAATTTTATCTCTAAAAACTCATAATTCAAAGCTAAAATTTTAATTGAGAGAATTAAAGCTTTGTCATAATCCTAGAAAATATTCTATCTAAAAAGCTCATGGATGCAACAGTATCATGCTAGTTAACTTAATAGTCTCCTTTCTCCCCCCCCCCCCCACACCCTACACACACACACACACACACACACACACACACACACACACACACACACACACAGCATCGCTCAATTTGGAAGTCTATAACTAAACAAATTTCATAAGTGCTCACAGTATCTACTTAAGATCAGTTTTCCAACATGCTATTTGAGTGTCTAATGCCACAATTCTTAAATGCTTCAAAACCAGATTAAAATGTCTTTAAAACAGAGGACAAATTTGGTCTAACAAAAATACATGAAGAAATCAAATGACTGGACTCCCCAAGATTAAAGAGCTGGTAACCTGAAGAAGATACTAGGTCTTCTTACTGGTGCGGTTTGAGAAGTAACTCAGTCTTGGGTGATTTCAACAAGTTGTTTCCCTCAGCTATTCCCCACCCCCAACTTCCAAGGCACCTGCAAAAATAAACATCAGGTTCCACCTCTGGGTTCAAATAATCAATTGTGCAAATAAAGAGCAGGCCTGGCCTGATGCAGCCATGCTGTGTGCCCTGGGGAAACCCCAGCTCTACTCAAGCCAGCACAAGGCTGCACTGGGGTCACTCTGAGAAGAGCTGCTGCTGCTCTTCCTCAGCTCCGCTTTCTCCTGCTGCTTTCTGTCACGTCTTAGCTTATCAGTTTGTTTTGTCCAACTTCTAATTCTCTCACTTAAACTCCACTGTCAACTAAGGAACTTGGACGCTCCAGGTCAGCCTCTCTGATTTGTCCTCCATGCTGGCTGCCGGGAGTGACTGCAGGGTGTAGGTTCTCCACCACGTGATCAAGGTCATAAACATGCTGTCAGCTGAAGGTAAGATCACATCTGGAATACCATT
Source organism: Rattus rattus (assembly GCF_011064425.1). Taxonomy (NCBI): domain Eukaryota; kingdom Metazoa; phylum Chordata; class Mammalia; order Rodentia; family Muridae; genus Rattus; species Rattus rattus. The sequence continues at coordinate 42,637,484 of NC_046169.1, forward strand.
TCAGTGCAGAGAAGTAACTCTGCCGTACGTAGCCACGAGGCCAGCCGTGCAAAGTCATGAGGTCACATCACACTAGCACAAACGGATGTGCTGGGAATGTTTAACTCCATGATCTGTTACAGTCTAACAGGCCTCAAGGGTAGTGAGGTTGCTGCCACCAGAAGAGCTCAAGTGTTACCACAGGCAAGACAGAGGCTTAACTCACCCTGCCCAGGTGGGGTGAACTGTGTTAACAGAAAAGCAAGCTCTGTGGAAAAGACAAATGTCCAGCACTCAAGGAGATCAGGTCTTCCCTCAGCAGCGAGCTCTCTCACTGACATGGAGGCTGGAACCTCATTTTCCTAGGACAGTGTTGAAGAGTTTCTACACTTGTTACACTCTCTCTATAGACCCTTCCAAGTAAGAAAATATAATATAATATTTGCAATCATCTGTCACAGTTCATTCTATCACATAAACTGGAATAAAAAGGAAATGAAGGCTGAGAGTTGAGCTCTTGGGTAGACTGCTTGCCTAATGCTTTTGAGGCCCTGGGCCCAGATCCCTGGACTGCATCAAAAGAGAAGACAAATCAAATATGTATTATAAAACAGCATAGACTGGCATATCAGTAAATAACACCAATAGAATTTGAAGAAGCAAAACTACTTACCTCTTGAACAGAACACGGCAAAACTACACGGCTGAAAAGGAAAAAAAATACATATATACGTTACGTATTGATATGGCTTTAGAACAAGATCTCTAGACAATGGAACTTTAAATCTAGTGAGACAGTGGACAAGAAAGCCATTTATAGGAGTGGGTGTTTATGAGTCTAAGACCTTGAGGGTCTCCAGTAACAGTAAACTGTCTTTCTCTTAAGGAGAAAGGTTTTGATGAAAACAGTTAAATGTTAGACACACCACTTGCTAACTTAGCTCATAAAGTAAAGGTAGGCAAAACACAGGCCTGGAGAGATAGCAGATAGCAGAGGTGTTGCTCGTGCGGAGAGCCTCAGATCAATTTCAAGCACCCACGTTAAGCAACTCCCAATCATCTCTAACACCAGCACCAACTGGCTGCAGTGCCTCTGGCCTCCATGGGCATCTGTACTGAGGTACACACACTGTCAAAGAGGGCTACTCAAGAGTTAACTGACCAGCTGGAGAGATGGCTCAGTGGTTAAGGGCAATGACTGCTCTTCCTAGAAGGTCCTGGGTTCAAGTACCAGCACCCACATGGTGGTCAACAACCATCTGTAATGAGATCTGAAGCCCTCTTCTGGTGTGTCTGAAAGCAGCCACAGTGTACTCATATATGCAAAGTGAATAAATAATTCTTAAAGAGTTAATTGACGTTTTGAAGACAGGAAGTAACTAATAAATTAGGAAACACTAAATGCCTTATTCTCAGTCAGTGCAGCATCTCTCTTGCTGTGTGGCTTGGCATCTCATATTCCCGTCTATCTCATATTCTCCTGTTTTAATATCTGCCAGCAGAATTATAAACTAGGTGATGCTCCCAGGATACACTGTTAAAAGTTTTCATAAGCTCAAAACTTGGTACTTTGATTATGCTTTAAATGTAAATCTTTGCTCTGTGAAGACTGCAAAGGGATGCCTTTTTTCCAGACTCCCTGTCACTGACAAAAAAGTAGTAAAATTTCAAGTCAGAGATGGCCCAGCAGGCAAAGGCATGATGGGAGCTCCAGGTGCAGGACCCTAATGGGAGCAGAGAACTGACTCCTCCAAGTTGTCTGACCTCCAAAAGCACTCTGTGGCACCATCCGGCGCACACCATACAAATATAACTTAAAATTCCTTTCCTAAAAGTAAAAAGGAATAATCATCACGTCACTTCACAAGTGTCTGCTGAAGGGCTGGAGAAATGGCTCAGTAGCTAAGAGGGCTTTCTGCTCTTTGAGTAAACTGGGTTCGGTTTCCAGTGCCTGCACGGTGGCTCATGGTGGCTACTCTAGTTCCTGGGGACCCAGTGCCCTTTTATTCCCTCCAAGAGCACTGTATGAATGCAGTACACATGCAAACACTTATACAGACAAAAATAGGCAAATCATCTTTTAAAACGCCAAATGTTTGCTGAGTATCTGCTAAGCACTAAAGAGTGCTCCAAAAGCTGGAGGTATCAGAGTGAGTATAGTATAGTGAGTGATGTTGGGAGAACACTCAGAAAGACAAAAATTACACACTTCCCAAGCCCTAGAAGATGAGCCACTGATTTGATTGGGGGAGAGCATCGAGTCAGCTGAAAGAGAAGGAAAGCCTAAGCCTACATACAGAGCAACAGAGGAACAGCAAGGGGTCTTGTCATGATGAAATGGGCAAGAAGAAAAATTACATATGAGCAGAAAATAGAATCTGGGCAGTGTTAAGTAGAGGAATCTTGTTAGTGATTTCTACGATTTTTACAGGGTTGATGTTAATACAGACACGATCTAGACAGCTAACTTAGGGCCTCTTTTTTCTTCTTTTAAGAATCTGAAAAGAAATTAGGACTGGGGAAGAACAACAACAAAATGGGTCACACTTGAAATTGCACAAGGGACACCGACTCAGGTATGACAGCCGAACATTCCCCGCCACCATGGTTTCCTGTGGTGTTCATGGCTCTAAGGAGAGGGGAGAGCCACAACTTTTCAACAAAATGACGGGGCCAGTCCGATGCACCTGGGAAAAGTCTTCATTTGCCATGTTAAACACCATGTGTTTAACGCCGCACCGAACCCCGTGAAGCAGGTGGGGCCGGTGTCGCCCAGAGGTGAGGGATCTGAGATCGACCCCTGGGGGATGGTCTATAGTAGGGTTCACTGAGCCTGAGGGGGGGGGGGTCGGGCTCGAATTAGAGGGCGACACCTCGCCCGGCATTCCCGGCTCCCCCGGGAGCCCCAGCCGTACCGCCGAGTCTGGGGCTGACTGCAGAGGGCGGCGGCGCCGCACAGGGCCTTGAGGCTCAAAGAGGGAGCCTACGGAGACCCGGGAGCGCCCTCCACGCTGAGCCCACCGATCCTCCCCAGCCCGCATCCCGGAGCCTCGCTCGAGCCCACAGATCCACTCACAATTCCTTAATCAGCACCATCTTCCGGGAAGCCCTCACAGCTGCCGCCGCCAGCCGCCACCGCCGGGCCTCTCAACACGCATGCGCAGCCCCGCCTCTCAATCGTCCGAGCCCCGAGCGCGCCTGCGCGTCCGCACCCTTCCGCCGCGGGCCATTGCGTCAGCGCGCCTGGGGGCTAACCCCGCCTAGTCCACGCCCCGTTCTCGGCGCACGAGACCTCTACTGCGGCTGCGTGGCCCCTTGGCGCGCTCCTGAAGCTTGGAGTGCGCCTGCGTACACTCGGCGGGTGCTGGGGCTGCACGCCCCGACGTTCTCACGCCAGCCTGTGTCTCTCAGGCCAACTGTGCAGCCTGCGTTTTCGAGTGAATTCTCCTTTCGGGGCCCTAAACGACATCATGCTCACACAGGTGTGGAAGCCGGCGACGCGCCTCAGGTTTAGCAGGAGCGTGTTCTAGAAACCCAGACCAGTGTTTCAACCCTGATGTGTTCGCCCCTTGTCCTAGCTAACCTTTTTAAGGGTACGTCTGGTTGGCCTGTGTTGTGTCTGCTCTATGCTTGTCTGATGCCTACTGAGGCTCTGGATCACGTGGAACTGGAGTTGCAGACTGTTGTGAAATGCCTTGTGGGTGCCGGGAACCAAACCTGGGTCCTCTGCCAGAACCCCAGTGTTCTCAACAGCTCAGCCCCTGTCCAAAACGTTCAGTCCTCAACCAATTCAACTTTCGCATGACAGAGAGACCCAGACCCAGTTGGATTAGGCGAATTCTACCTGCCCTTGGGCATTGGTTTCATCATTATGTGCTCTCAGGGCAAAGACCTCATTACAGGGTGAATGAAAGTTAAATTTTACTAAGACTAATCAAAAATCCGTCCAACACGGGCTTTAAGCACTACTTGATGTAACAACTCTGATAAAACAATTTTGAAACAGTCACTTCTTAAGTACTACTCTTGGACACAGTCTTTCACTCTGCTTCCTCCATCCGTGAAATTCATAACTTAGCATCCAATGACCTTTTAGTGGGGTTTCTAGGGAACTAGTGAACTGCAGAAATTATAGGCATAATTTCATGTCAACGGGCATTTTAGCTTAAATTTGCTTACTCTGTACTTTGTGTCAGACCATATTTTTTCCCTCCTCAGATGATCTTGAAATTATTTTCATGAAAACTAGAAATAGTCCCAAGCGTTCTCTTGGTGTGTGTGTGTGTGTGTTTTAAGTAATTTATTTCTCTTTGCCTGTCTGTATACCTGGGTGAGACAGATCCCCTGGTACTGGAGTTTCAAAGGGTTGTGAGTTGCCATGTGGGTGCTGGAAATTGAACCCAGATCCTCTGGAAGAACCACCAGTGCTCTTAACTGCTGAGCCAGCCATCTCTCCAACCCCAGTCCCAAGCATTCTTTAATTTTGTTAGATTATCAGAGAATAGGTCAGTTGTCCCAATTTGAGAAACTAGGTTGGACATTGGAGTTGAAGACCTGGGCCTGAATCCTGGCTGGTTGACTTTCAAGATGCCTGGAGTAAAGAATCTTGCAGAGACTTAATTTATACAACCAAAAATAGGTGACTATTTAGAGAATGAAGGGTAAGAAGGGGCTGGAGATAAAGCTCGTTTATAGAGTACTTGCCTAATGTGCTAGCAGTGAGTTCAGTCTTCAACACCACAAAAAAGTCAAAGTTACATGAAGCACCTATGTAATATATCACGTGGTAATCGATAGCTTTTGAATGGTAACCATATAAAAACTTGCAGGAATCAGCAACGGTAAATTAAAATGTGAAGCCAAATTGGGGACTAGAGAGATAAAACTACTTACTGCTCTTCCAGAAGACCAGGACCTACCTACTATCAGGTGGCTCATAGCCACCTGTAACTCCAGTTCCAGGAGACCATACATGTAACTTTTTTATTATTAAGTAATGATTTTGTCTATTCTTTGAGAATTTCATATATATTATTTCTTCTCTCCCTTCCCCTCCCATGTCTGACCACATTCTTCCCCCCTCCCCGCAAACTGAAGGCCTTCTTTTATCATTATTATTGCAAATACATATAAATGAATGAGCACATAAATACAAAACATAGCAGGCGGCATGGTGGTGCATGCCCTTAATCCCAGCACTTGGGAGGTAGAGGCAGGCCCACCTCTGAGTTCAGTGCCAGCCTGGTCTACACAGAGACCCTGTCTCAAAAAACCAAATACAAACGTATATGTATACATACAATACATACAACTTGTGAGTCCATTCAGTGTTTGTCTACATGTATAAGTTTCTAGGGCTGACCACTCAGTATTAGATAACCAGTCAGGGGGCTCATCCCTAGGGAAGGCTAATTCTCTGTTTGCTTCTGTCTGGAGTGCAGTTGTTACTTGCCCATGGATCTTCATCTAGGGGTGGGGGTAAGATTTTTTTTTCCATCTACCTTGGGATGTCAAATGTCTTTGGCATTGTTCCAGTCTTGTTAAGGCAGCCATGTTGAGATTTAGGGGAAGGCTAACTTCCTGGCTCTTGCAATCCTCCCACCCCCTCTTCTGTCTTGTTCCCTGAGGATTAATGGGGTTGAAGACCTGGGCCTGAATCCTGGCTCATTGACTTGAAGATACCTGAAGTAAAGAATCTTGCAAGGATTGTGTTGTAGATGTATCAGCCGGGGATGGGCTCCCCATGTCAGTGCCCTGTGCATTTTGACCACTGCGGCTTTCTGCAGTGGTCTCCTGCTGCTGCAGAAAGGATCTTTGATGAGGGCTGAGATACACTCTTACGGGCTGGTATAAGGACAAATACTTAGAATGCAGGTAGGGATTCTGCAGGTAAAGCGGCAGTTGTAGGTTCTCCTCCGAGATCCGTGGCTTCCCTAGACACATGTAGTTGGCTGCGTTTTCAGAACTAGCATCGTGTCCTTCCTGTTAATTGGGCCTTTTTCCAATTAGACAGCAGCTGGTTACTGTGTTTGTAGGGATACCCTAGAGGAATGGAACCGATAGAATAAATACACAAGAACAGTTGCTCAGACCACGAGGCTGGTCTTCGGTATATGTCGTAATCCTGAAGTTGTAGCAAGGGAAGCAGGCAAAGAGGAAAAACTTCTTTTCTCCTTGTCCTTCATATCAGCTGCCACCAGAGTGTGACCCAGATTCAAGGTAGGTCCTCTGACCACAAATGATCCACTTCACTAAAATCCCTCACAGGCGTGCACAGTGTATAGGCTTAGATTTTTAATAAGGGCTCTCAAACACTTCAACACCACCTCCCCACCCCCACCCTCCCGCTTCTAGCCCACCATCCAAAGGGAGGGGAGAAAAGACGGTAAATAGGACAAGGGGATGTGGACCTGTTTAGAAGTGGTTCTTTGGGGGTGATTCCAATCTGTCAGGATACCAGCAGCCCAGTTGAGTAGTGTCAGGATACCAAACACAGTCAGCAGGGGTGGCATGATCCAGCAGAAACAGCCAGGCCTCTCCTGAATTGGCACGAGTCAGTGGGAGCTACCAGGTCCATCAGGGATGCCAGGAAAAGTTCTCTGCAGTGCCTCTCAATGAAGGGAAGATCAGCGAAGATAAAACCAAAGAAGCAGTTGCAAGGCCACCTATGCAAGCACACAGTAACTGATCGTTGAGTTCTGTTTATACTCTCTCCAAACATCACATTCCCTCCCATAGGTCTCAACTCAGCAAAACACCATGTGAGTCTGTATCACATGACACTACCAGACATTTCCACACCAACGGTGACTTGGGTTTGTAGTTGATTCCGCATGTCATAAGGATGACAACCAAGAGTAGCCACAATAAGTTCACCTCTTGCCCACTTGGCACACAGTCATGTCTCCTTACGCTGTGCTTAGTTTCCAAATGAAAGCAAACAAGTTATAGTTATGTCTAACGCAGTGTAACTATCTGCAAACAACCACAAACGCATTATATAAGAATAGGTAGAGGGTTGGGGATTTAGCTCAGTGGTAGAGCGCTTGCCTAGCAAGCACAAGGCCCTGGGTTCGGTCCCCAGCCCCGAAAAAAAAAAAAAAAAGAATAGGTAGCAGCATCCTTTTTAATATCTCAACTCTTAGTATGATAACTGAGCAAAAAAAAGAAAAAGTAAGGACATGACTGCCTGTAGATGTGGTGAAGAAGGTTTATTATAGATAAAGGAAGAACATAATCAGAGACAGGGACATCTGGGAGAAACCAGAATGAACGTAACCCTGAGCTGGTCCACGTGAGGAGAGGGGGAGAGAAGAGCCAAATCAAGAGGTCATGAGGGTAAAGGGTAGACTGAAAGAGAGCTGGGGGAAGGGCAGCCCAGCCTCTGGACTGGAGACATTTAGAGGACAGAACAGGGTATGTTAGCCATACCCTGTAACAGGTAGGGACTGAGGGATGCTGGGAGAACCTGACAGCCATGTCTGCTTTGATGCGTTACTCAGGTACCTGTCCTGCTTTGAATATGCTTGGCCCAGGGAGTGGCATTATTTGGAGGTATTGCCTTGTTGGAATAGATAAGTCACTGTGGGCATGGGCTTTAAGACCCTCATCCTAGCTGCCTGGAAATCAGTCTTCCACTAGCAGCTTTAAGGTGAAGAGGTAGAACTCTCAGCTCCTCCTGCACCATGCCTGCCTGGATGCTGCCATGCTCCCCCCTTGGTGATAATGGACTGAACCTGTAAGCCAGCCCCAAATAAATGTTGTCTCTATAAGAGTTGCCTTAGTCATGGTGTCTCTCACAGCAGTAAAACCCTGAGACAGTACCTCAGACATTTGTCCAGGGTACGAGACCTAACGATATCCACTGATATTATCTCAATTAATATTGCATTACATGATGAGGAAAGAGAGCACAAATATCTACACAAACACAATTAACAAAATATGACGGAAACACTCATGTAAATTGCAGTCCTTGTTTCTGCAACTGGTCACATGGCCTTAGATGGTATTTAGAACTGCCTTCCTCTGTTACCCATTCTGTATTAACTCCCACCCCCAGCAAGCACCTCAGCAGGTCTTAGTTCTTTCCTGGAGGAGTGACCCATACCTTCCTTCCTGAAGGATCTGTGCTCTTCGTCATCCTGCCGGTTTGGGATGTTATAGTTTCCTGTTGACATGGTATCACAGGACATAGCAGCACAACAAATGCCCTAGCAGGTCTCCTAAACTCCATTCATAGCCTTTTTCACTTCCATTGTGGAGAAGCATTCTGATTTCTCCTTCATAATATGGATTTCTCTCATAATCTGTTATTCCTTTCTTAGCCTGTTGCCTTAAGGGCATCAGAATCTCAAAATGGCCATGGTGAAGTCTGAGCTCCCCCTGTTGAGTGCAATGTTTGTTGTCTTTCCTGGCAGAAGCATTCCCACCACCTGTAGAACCAAAACTTCTAGGCCTGAAGAACTTAAGTTAGCAAGAACAGGAAGTAAACATCTTCCTAGTGGGTCAGTAGGGATGAGAGTGAGATCCCCTCCACCCTCTTTTCATCCCCTGCTTCCTGGACCCATGAATCCTGGCTGTGTGTCTTAGGGTTTCCATTGTTGTGAAGAGACACCATGACCAAGGCAACTCTCATAAGGGACAACATCTATTTAGGGCTGGCTTATAGTTCCAGAGGTTCAGTCCATTATCATGGCAGGAAAACTGGCAGCATCCAAGCAGACATGGTGCTGGAGGAGCTGAGAGTGCAGCATCTTGATCCAAAGGTAGCAGGGGGAGACTGTCATCCAATGGCAGCCAGAAAGAAGGTCTCTCTTTTGCAGTGGGTGGGGCTCGAGCATAGGACCTCAAAGCCCACCCCCACGGTGACAAACTTCCTCCAACAAGGCCACACCCACTCCAACAAGACGGCAGCTTCTAATGGTACCAGTTACCATGGGCCAAGCATGTTCAAGCCACCATCCTGTGGAAGAAACTATACCATATATTAGACAATGAGTCAAAGTACATAATCCCTTTTAGACAACCCTAGCTCTCCAGGCTACTGCTCCCCCACCCCATCGCCGTTACACGGCACTGTAACTGTGTCTTCAAAAGGCTATTTCATTACTTTGTAAAGCCAACGAATTCATGTGGCTTCAGAGGACTTGGTAGGGCCAGTGATTTTATGAGCACAGGCCCACTGTTAAACTTCTTTGAACTGTCGAGTGAGTTCCTTGGTCAGAAGCAGTACTGCATGGAATACCATGATGGCGGATAAGTCATTCTGTTAATTCCATGAGTGGTAGTGTTGGCAGAAGCGTTACATTCAGGAAAGGCAAACCCATATCGAATATGAATATCTAATCTAGTAAGGACAAAGCATTGTCCTTTCCACAGAGGAAGTGATCCAATGTAGTTAGCCTGCCACCAGGTCACTGGGGGGGGCACCCAGGGCAATGGTACCACATTTGGGGCTGAGTGTTGTTCTCTGCTGTTGGCAGATCTGGCACTCAGTGACAGCCAGAGCCTTGGTGAGTGGAAGTCCATGTTGTCGAGTCCATGTTTAACCCCCATCTCTGCCACCATAGCTGTTCTGTTCATATGCCCATTGGGCAGTGGCAGGGAATGCTGGGGAAAGAGGCTGACTGTCCAATGAACAGGTCATCCTGTCTACTTTATTATTGAACTCTTCCTCTGCTGAAGTCACCTTGTGATGATCATTTACTTGGGATACAGTGTCTTTACGTCTTTTGCCAATTCAGAGGTCTATCCAGATACTTCTGCCCCAGATGTCTTTCTCACCAATTTTCCAATCACGTTATTTCCAGAGTCCCCAAACATCCAGCCAACACATTGGTTACAGACTATCAGTCAGTACATGTAGATCTGGCCATATGTACTTCCAAGCAGAATGTACAGCCACGTGTACTACCCAGAGCTCTGCCCACTGTGAAGATTTTCCTTCACTTGCATCTTTCAGGGTCATCCCAGGGGTTGCAACGCTTCAGCTATCCACTTCTGGGTGGTGCTTGCAAAATGTGTAGAACAATTAGTAAATCATGCCCTAGCCTTCCTCAGTCAACTGATCATAGGGTACATTCCATGAGCCTATAGGCGCATGCTTGGCAGTAGACCCCATTGGAACAGGAGTAGAAAAGATAATTTGGGCAACTTCTTCTGTACCTTGCCTTTGCTTTCAGTACCTGCTCAGGCATGACCACATACATATACATTTGATAATGGCTGACTGACATGCACATCCTACTTTATAGCTCGATGGGTCAGATAATATCTAGCTCAGGCCACATGGTAACCTAGTGGTCTACTGTCAAAAGTTCAGGTTTCCACTGAGGCCCAGTAGCAAGCCAAGAGCTGTCTATCTTAAGGGAGAATAGTTGTCTGCAGGATGGTAAACCCTTACTCCAAAATCCCAAGAATCTCCCCTGTGATTCACCTATAGGGACCTATCAAAGGCTCCAACTAGCATCCCTGTCTGCCACTGACACTTCAAGTACCATTGGGTCTGCTGGATCATACTGTCCAAGTGGTAGAGCAGCCTGGACCTGTTGAAGAGCCCTCTGTTCCATGCTTTACTGAAAGCTAGGATTTTTCCCTTGTCACTTGGTAGATAGATGTAGTCAAGCTGGCAACCAAGAATAGCCATCACTATTTAATGCCACGACATTGTACATCTAGGGATACCTTGCCCATTGGTTCTTGTTATGGCTCAAAGACACCACAGCTAGGTGAGTCTGTTGATTGCTTTCCTCCCTCAGGTGCTTGCATGCCTCATTAGACTATAGTGAAAGCTAGTAGTGTTCGGAGAGGAAGCTTTTGGGTTGGGTCCAGCTCACATATTTTGTCCAAAGTGCATGGTGTCTTCAGCAATAAAGGCTTACCTCCAACTTGTAGGGGGCAGCCAAGAGCAATAGCAATAGGCTGTATTATTTTGGGGAGTCTCTTGTGCTCCCCTGACCACTCAAAAAAAGTTTTTCATACCCGGTACTGGGGGGTTTATTAGACAGTCTATGGCTCTTGTGAGGAGTGTTATCACCCTAATTGGCATCAGTTCATTTAAGCCATATATGTGTATTATACATTATGTGTATTGAATGTAGCAATTCTCTATGTCTTTTTCAAATGCTCTTAGTTTTCTTTTTTCTTTTTTTGCTCCTCCTTCCTTCTCTTGTATTGTTGCCTATGGTTCCTCTCCAGTTAAAGCCTAACACCTGGTTTTGTTTTTTCCATTTCCCTCTTTGGGTCTCCTGATGTTTCCCTCTCTAGAGCTCTCTTCCCTCTCCTATCTTTGCTTCACTTTCCTGGTCTGTGGTTACTCCAGGTTATTTATTTAGCTGAAGATACTCATGTAGAAACCACAGGCTAGAGAGAAGACGCAGCGTTTGTCTTTCTGGGTCTGGGATATATATTATATAATATATCCGAGGTGTGTCCATTACCTGCAAATTCCATGGTTTTCCTTTTCCTCACTGCTGAAAACTATTCCATTGTATATGTGTAGCACATTGCATCATCGTTGGAAGGACATATACATTGTTTCTATCTCCTGAGGATGGGTACATTGTTTCCATTTCCTGGCTAGTGTTACTTCAGCCACAGCAAGCTGAGCATTTATCTGTGGAGTTCTTCACCAGTGCAACAGCTGAGTCTTATAATAGGTTTAGTTTTTTGAGGGTTCTCCACAGGGCTTTCCAGAGAAGCTGACCAGTTTACACTCCCACCACCAGTTACTGAGGTTCTCTCTCTCTCTCAGGATCACAACGCTTGTCAGTTGTGCCATTGCTCTTTGCCATTCTGACTGGGGGTGGGATTAAATCTCAGTGTTGTTTTTCTTTTAAGATTTATTTATTTTATATATGTTAGTATACTGACACACTGTCTTCAGACACACCAGAACAGGGCATCAGATCCCATTACAGATTGTTGTGAACCACCATGTGGTTGCTGGGAAGTGAACTCAGAACCTCTGGAAGAGCAGTGGGTGCTCTTAATCACTCACTGAACCATCTCTCCAGCCCCTCAGTGTTGTTTTAATTTGCATTTTCCTAATTGTTAAACACTTACTGAGATATTTCTTAGTCTTTTATTAAAAACTGGATTGTTTTCTTGATTTTTTTTTAGCTCTTTATGTATTCTGGATATTAATCCTCTGTCAGATGTATAGCTAGCAAATATTCTCTCCCACTCAACTGTTTCTTTAGCTGTGCAGGAGCTTCTGAGTGTGAGGAACCACTTGTTATTTGTTGTCTTTGACTCCTGGGCAAATGGAATCCTCTGCAGAAAGTCCTAACCCTCCAAGCCTATTTATGACTTTTACATTTATTGACTTGCATATGTCGAACCATCTCTGCATCTTTGATGGAATTCCACTGTGAATCCATCTGTGCCTGACATTCTTACTAGTTATATGATTTTGTTTTGTTTTTTTGTAACTGTTCCAGTCCTCTCTGTGTGTAAGTCTTTGATCTCTTCTTAGTTTAAGCTCTGTGGTTTGGATGAACCTAAAATCCATCTGCTTCTTTTAGATTTTCCAATTTAATGGAATACAGATTTTCACAGTACTGTCTTATAATGTTTAGGTTTCTTTGGTGCCTGTTGTAATGTTTCCTTGTTCATTCTTACATATGTTAATTTGGGTTCTTTATTTCTCGGTTGGTTGGGTCAAGGTTCTGTCAGTCTTGCTCATCTTCTCAATGAACCAGTCTTTAAATTGATTCTTTTTCCTATTTCATTAATTTCTGCTGATTTTTATTATTTCTAGCCTTCTACAAGATTTAAGTTTGATTTGTTCTTGTTTTCCTAAATTCTTGATTTGCATCATTAAGTCATTTATTTGTATCCTGATTTTTTTTTCTGTAGGCAGTTAGAGCTATGAATTTCTCTCAAATGGATGCTTTTGATGTGTCTTAAGAGGTTTTGTTGTTTTAGTTTAGTTCCAGGAATTTTAGAAAATGCTTTCATGATTCTGTCATCATTCAGTAATGATTTGTTTAGTCTCATGAGTCGTGGACTTGCTAGAGATTTGTTTGCTGTTGATTTTAAGTTGTATTGCATTATGTTCAGACAGGATGCAGATTCATTTTGTATCCCAGGCTGTGGTCTATTTTAGAAAAGCTGTCCAGAGCCACTGAGTAGCATGTACGTTCTTTAGTATCTGGGTAGGATATTCTGTAGAGATACCTGTTAGGTCCGTGTACGGTATCATTTAATTCTACTTTATTATAATCATTGTTGTCCAGTGACCTGTCCATTGGAGGAAGTGGCATATTGAAATCACCCATTATTGGTTGGTATTAGTCTGTCTTTCCACTTGTATGCTTTTTATTAAATTGGATGCACTGGGGTTTGGTACACATACATTTAGTATTATAAAGTCTTCTTGGCTAATCAATCCCTTAACAAGAATGAAGTGCCCTTCTAGATTGAAACCTGGTTGTCAGATATCAGGCTAGGAGTACCTACTTGCTTCCTGGTCCCATTCGCTTGGAATAATTTTTTCTGTCCTTTCACTGCAAGCTGGTACCTCCCTTTAAAGTTAAGGTGAGTTTCTTGTAGACCAAAGAAAGATGTGCTTGGTTTTGCAGTCCACTCGGCTAGCCTGTATCTTTTGACTAGCCAGTTGAGGTCATTGATGTTTAAAGTTATTATTGAAAAGTGTGTGCTGGTTGCTGTCATTTTGGTTCGTTGTTGTTGTTTGTGGCCTCGTTCATCTGTTTTTGTTTCCTTTGTAGAGTCTTTTGAGTAACACCTCTCTTCATTTCAAAGCATTGCTTCTAGTATTCTCTTTAGGGTTGGTTTGGTGGACATGAATCCTTTTAGACTAGGTGTACCACGCAGAGGTCTTTCTCTCTTCGACTACGGCAGATAGTTTTTCTGGGTATAGTAGTCTAGATAGTCATGGTCTTTAAGAATCTGAAGTACACTGCTCCAGACTTTTTGTGGGTACAATGCTTTTGTGCACTGTAAAGATTATCTTTGTATTATTCAAATGCTGATTTCTCTGTCCCCCTATCCTGTTGCAATAGGGACATGGTATTATAATTCTCATTCCGAGTATTTCCTGTTTAAATGGTTGTGTAAACATTGCCCTCCATTTATTCACTGACTTGTTAATGAAAGCTGAGCAGTCGAGAGTTTGTCCTGCAGGATTGTGTGGTATATCTCTAACAGGCATGTATTCATCAGCTTTAATTTTGAAAGGAGTTTTCAAGAAAACTATCATCTCTAGTAAATGTGCAATCTCAGACTTGGCCTTTCCAGAAATCAGGGCAGAAGCTCTTTGGAATTCTGAGTATGTATCAATTGTACGATGTATCAACACGTGCACCCATCTCAATTCTTCAAATTCTACAAAATGAAACACATAAGCTATTGTAATATATTGCTCTAAGTTAGTATCCATAAGTAGAGTCTGGATTCTTAATTCAATATATTGCATTTTTTTATGGGCTGCCATTCTAAAATTTAATAGCCCTGTGGATATCTTTCATCTGGAACTACCACTTTCGGTGTTATTGTAAGTTCCAGATTGGATTCTTTTGAAGGTTTTTAATTTTAATTTAAAATATCCTCTAGCCTCTGTTTTATGGCCTCTATTCTGACGTCTAATTTCTTATTCTCCTCTTTTTTCAAAGTCTGTTTGAGTTCGATCTTTCTTAGAACTGATATATAGAACTACAGTTATTACTGAACATATTATTGTCTGTTGTCAGCCAAAACAAAAACACACTTCCCTCTTTTACAGTGTTTCCATCTTTTAATGGGTTCCTGGAAAAAAGACACACACAACCTTTATATTCATAATAAGCCTTTAACAGCACAAGAGCTTGGTAGAATACCTACCCTCTATGCTATTAGAATTACTTTCCTATGGATAAGACCAAAATAACATTATTATCCAAATAATATGGATAACATTGTTACTATGTTTCATCTTGGCTGGTCTTAACTACAGTTGGCCAGCCCTCAGGGCCACGTTTTCATGACTCTATCTAACTGATGGCAGCTTATCTCTCCTCCTCCACCTTCTTCTTCTCTGACCCCAAGCCTGGGAAACCTAAACCCCACCGTTGTCTCTTCTGCCCAGCTATTGGCTGCTGACATCTTTATTTACCAACCAGAAATAACTTGAGGGCAGGGTCACAGGTCTAAATACAGATTCCAGGTTTTGAGGGCCCGCACCTAGCCTTACAGTAGACAGCAAGACCAAACCTCAACAGGTTGGTCCAGTGGTTTGTGTACAAATGTTAAATTCTGAACCCTAAGATCTGGTTACGGTCCAGGTGAGTTCTCACAGACAACAGCCTTTGCTGTGAAAAACTTGCTCCCCAATTTAATTCCTAATTGGTCAATAAATGGCTGGGCATATGACTGGGCAGAAAGTATAGGAAGGCGGGCCTTAGAATGAAGAGGAGGGGATCTCAAGAGAGACCATGGAGGAGAAGGAAGAGGAGGAGGGGGGAAGGAGGAGGAAGAAGAGGACTGGGAGAGCAGGAGGTCCTCATTAGATGAGATAGGCTAAGAGCATGTGGCCAAGAGAAGTACACCCGGAGGTCAGACTAATTGGAGCAAAAACGGCCCAGGAGACATCAGTTTGGTAAGAGGTGACTGGCGTGTGCATAGGTTTTAGCAGGTGGAGGGATTAATATAGCTCAGTGCCTGCCCAGCTCAGAGCCAACAGCTTTTTAACAAATTACAGTGTTTCTATGTCGTTTACTTGGGAACTTACAGACAAGAAGTGGGGTAGAAACTCCCAGTACACATTAAGGAGTAAAAAGGGGTTGTACTGATCCCCAGAAAAATAAGCACTGCAATAGCTCTTCTAGAATTCAATGGAGAAACAAGCTGAGTTTTGGATGGATTTTCCTTTACATGTGAGTTTGTTTCTTTCTTTTGTTGTTTTTTGTTTTTCCCTGCTGCCTTTCATGCTCATGATATGCCATGGGGAGTTTTCTTTTTCTTGTCTTGTGTATTTGGTGTTCTGTGTGCTTTTTGGATCTGTTTTGGTATGCCTCCCCTCAGTTTGGGGAAGTTTTCTTCTATAATCTTGTTTAAGTTCAATGCTCTATGCCACTGAGCTGGGGTCTTCCCCTTCGTCTATAATCAAAGATTTGGTCTTCTGTGATGTCTCAGTGTTCCTGCACATTCCTCCCGTCTGCTTTTAGTATTTTTCATATTTACTTCTGTGGTTCTAATTTCTCAGCTCCATCTTTGAGACCTGATATTCTGTTTTCTCTTTGATTACCATCCTGTGTTGTCTATCCATCCTCTCTTTTTCTTTGTCTATGTCTCTCTCTTTGACTCTCTCTGACTCTCTCTCTCTCTCTCTCTCTCTCTCTCTCTCTCTCTCTCTCTGTGTGTGTGTGTCTGTCTGTCTGTCTGTCTCTGTCTGTCTGTGTCTGTCTATCTCTGTGTCTGTGTCTGTGTCTCTGTCTCTCTCTCGCCCTCCCTCTCTCCTCCCTCCCTCCCTCCCTCCCTCCTTTCTTTCCTTCCTTCCTTCCACTGGGTTGTGTACCACAGTGTGCATGGAGGTCAGAGGGCAGATGGCCGGAGTCAGTTCTCTCCTTTTACCATGTAAGTCTCAGGGACTGAACTCGGGTCAGTAGGCTTGGTGGTTGGCACGGCACCTGATGAACCCTATCAGCAGGCTGATCACTGTACTTGTGAGACTTCCCCTTTGCGTTTTCTGATTGGGTTATTGAGATGTGCAATTCCATCTTCATTTCAGCATGAGTTCTCATCAGTACTTCTCTTACTAATTTGACTTTGAGGCCCTGGAGTGGGTCTGTCTTTCTGTGCAGCCATCTTTGTCTTCTCTTGGGCATCACTCAGCATTTATTCTCTTTCCATTCATTAAACCGTTTCTGTTTACTTTAAACTCTGTGCCTTCCTTGATGTCCGTGATTGTTGGTTAAAGATCTGTGTCCTGAGGTACATGTAAGTAATTCTCACTGGAGGACATTTCCATGCGACTGATTGATGGTGCTGCTGGTAGTGGTGGTGGTGAGGGTTGGTGTGTTGTTTGTGTTTTTGCAGTGAGACCTGGACATCTGGACTTTTTTTCACTGGTTGTGTGTCTGACATGGACACACACAGCTGGCTGGGTTGGCACACAGGTTGTGCATCCTGAACAAAGCCCTGGAGGCTGGGAAAAGGCGTGGGACCAGATGAGGCGGAAGAATGGTACGTGGGACCTGGGCCTAGAAGATGGATGTGGCATGGGGTCGGGAGGAAACAAGATCTTGAGGTCCATATCTTTTTTTTTTCAATCCTAAAAATATATAAAAAAGAAAAAGAAAGCCAGGATCCTAAACATTGTTCTCAGCACCTGTTCTTTGTTCTGATACACGAATGATTATGTGCCTGCTGTATAGCGAGATGGCTCAGCAAGTAAGCGAGGTGCTGCCAAGCCTGATGATCCGAGTTCAATCCCAGGTAGAAGGAGAAAACTAACTTCCACAAGCTGCCCTCTGACCGTCACACATGACATCATGTATGTACATCACACACACACACACACACACACACACAGAGAGAGAGAGAGAGAGAGAGAGAGAGAGAGAGAGAGAGAGAGAGAGAAATAAATGACTGGGAAAACATTTAAGAGTGTGTGTTTATCGGGCCAGTGAGATGATCCACTGGTGAACAGTTAGTGCTAGCCAAATGACCCAGACTCCTTCTTTGGACCTACGCAATGGTGGAAGGAGAGAACTGCCTCTACAAACTGTCCTCTTGAGGCAGGATAGGGAGGGCAACATGGGGATATCAGGGAGAGAGGAGCACCTCATCCTGGGGTCTGAGCGGAGCAACAAGAACTGCAGCACAGGGGACAACATTTGCCGAGGAGCTGCTGACATAAGTGAATACTCCTGTCCCATAGAGATGCTGTGTGCTAAAGTGGCAGTGACACAGGCATAAGAATTATGGCCTGGGGCAGGGACTCATTCCTTTCTGTAGAAAGTGCTTGAGAATCTAAAACAGAAGCGTTCAGAGTAAAGATACCTTCCATACTGCCATGGGACAGACTAATTCTTTCATACCACAATCCTACCAAGTGCCCCTCAGGAACTAACTTTAACCCCACCAGGACCCCGAATATGACTGTTGTAGGAACAACAAACTGTGACTCATTTTGGGGTGCTCACACTCTTAGGAGCCACACTTTCTTACAAACAGATCTCTTTGTCCTAACCATCATATTTAAGACTGTAGTCAGTACCTTTAATGTAGCCTCCAGTTCTGCCTCACCAGCCGGCTCCCTGAAACTCCCTCCAGTGTGGAGACTGCAAATCTTGGTTTGCTCTGAGCCAAGGTCCTTAAAACTTGAGGGGACCCCCTTGGGCTGCTAAAGGTAGCATTGGGGAGCTTTGCCTCCTGTACCTGCTACCCCAAATACTGACATTCCGACTTCCACACACATGCTGTGGTACAACCCCATCTCCTTTCATTTCAGCAATGCATGGATAAGCGACAGAGTTTATAAGACAGAGTGTACCTGTATGTGTGTTCCTGTGTTGACAATGGCTATAATACTTGACTTCCCCTACAATGCATAGACAGATTGCAGAACTGTGTCACGTTGTCTGTGGGTTTGGGGCAATGTATTAATTTTTTTTTTTTTTTGAGACAAGGTCTCAGGTAGTCCTGGCTGGCCTTGAACTCCTGACCGTCCTGCTCCCACCCCCAAATGCTGGGTTGCCTCACCTGGCCTTGGCACTTCGCTTACCTCTGAGTTTCTCTGCTTCTGTGTTGGGCATTTTGGACCAGAGGATTATTTTGTGCAGAAGTTCTTCAAGTAGAAAGTCTTCTAACATCCTGTTCTATCCACTGCCTAGTTCCCCCTAGGTCCTGGAAATCCTAATTGTCTCCAGATCTCACTCATTGTCACCTGTGACAAAACTGCCTCTAGTTGAGAATGACTATGTACACTTACTGAAGAGAAGGTTCCACCAACACTGGGTTCTCAGTCTTCCCAGCCACTGCTCCGTCTTCTAATGCGTGGGTGGTGCTGAGTAATAAAGGGGGTACCCAAAGGGGCATACCGATTCAGATGGATAGTTTAAATATTCTGTCAAATACCTCTTTGTTAAGCTTACCTTTCTAAGAGCTTCACGCCACCGACGTACACAGATGTGTCTGGCTGTACCCCACACATCCTGGGTTAGTCACTCTACCAGAGGCGTGGTGCATGTCATCCCGGCCATTTTTAGGTTTGTTTGTTTTCTTACTGGGTTGTAAGAGGTTATTTATGTATATTCCAAATATTGGTCCTTTCTCAGACCTGTGTGTTATGAGTGTCTGCTCCAAAGGCAGTAGCTTGCCTTTCTGTTTTTAAAAGAAAGTCTCAGGTGTCTGGTGGCACACTGCCTAAAGCCTGGCAACCAGAGGAGGGTCCATCCCTGGGACCCACATTGTACAAGGACGCGAATGGGCCCCAAGAACACAGATGAGCCCCACGGACGGGGATGAGCCCCATGGACAGGGGTGAGCCCCACGGACAGGGGTGAGCCCCACGGACAGGGGTGAGCCCCACGGACAGGGGTGAACCCCAAGCATTCAGATGAGTGCCAAGGATGGGGATGGATGGCCCCATGGACTCGATGGGTCCCACAGACACGGATAAGCCCCATGGATGGGCATGAGCTCCACAGACACAGATGAGCCCCATGCTCTGCTCTCTCATTTCTGCACATGTACTGTGCATGGGTTCTTTGTGAATTTTAAAATTTCCATGAAACGTTATTACCATTTTTTTTCCTTCACAGCTCATTGTTTTTCTGTCCTATTTAGGAAATCTTTGCATCCTGGATCACACAGCTTTCGATTTTGTTCTTGAACAGTTTTCCAGAGTGGAATCTGAGACTGACCTTTTCCATTCACTCGGGTTTCCTGACCTTTCGTTCATTCACTTTTTAAAACAGTCTCATTTGTGTGGGGCTATTTCTCGCCTAGTTTCACTTCCCTCCTTCGCTGAAAATCAATTGGCCACATGCTGTGTCTGTCTTTAATTTTTACATGTTTACTTTATGCATGTGGTGTTTTATGCGTATGTGCATGGATGAGCATCTGAGGATGCCCAGTGTCTTTGGAGACTGGAGGAGGAAACCCTGTAGGACATCCTGGAACTGGAGTTATAGATGGTCGTGAGCTGCCACGCAGAGACTGGGGATATAACTTGGATCCTCCGAAAGAGCATCAAGCGCTGAACCACTGAACTGTCTCTCCAGCCTGCAGCTCAGAGTCTTAACTGAATCCACTGATCCGAGTGAATCATGCTAACAGATGCCACTTTTGAAATGGTGTGTTGTGGACACCTGCGCCACAGCACACGTGGCGGTCAGAGGACAGCCTTGTGGAGTTTGTTCTCTCCCTCCACCTTCACACAGGTTTCAGGGATTGGACTCAGGTGACTGGGCTTTCATGGCAGACAACTGTGCTAATTAACTTCCTGTCAATTTGACATAAGCTAGAGTTATCAGAGACGAGGGTAGGTTCATCAGCTGAGGTCTCCATTAGATGGCCTGTGGGTAAGACTGTGGGACATGATCGTGATCAGTGATTGATGTGGGAGGGCCCAGGTGGTCCTAGGTCGTATATGAAAGATATGAACCCAGCAGGAGCAAGCCAGTAAGCAGCACATATCTCTAAGCCTATATGTTCCAAAGTCTACTTTGATAAGTGTTTTTAAACTCTTTAACCTCCCCTCTAGCCCACACCCACCAGAGGTAGTGGAAAAGAAAGGCTAATAAGGCAAAGAGGAATGTGGACTTGTTTAGAGATGGTTCTTTGGAGTGAACCCAGACTTCGTTGTCAGGATATCAGCAGTTCAGGTCACAGAGTCAGCAGCAGTAGCTCAATCCACTCACAATCAGCAAGGGCAGTTCAATCCAGAAACAAACATGAGGCTATACCAATCAGCCCAGTCCGAGGAAGCAGCAAGAAGCCACCAGAACACCACCAGAAGTTTTTTTGATGCATGTCTTAGTTAGGGTTTTACTGCTGTGAGCAGACACCATGACCAAGGCAGCTCTTATAAGGACAACAGTTAATTGTGACTGGCTTACAGGTTCAGAGGTTCAGCCCATTATCATCAAGGTGAGAGCAGGGCAGCATCCAGGCAGGCCTGGTGCAGGAGGAGCTGAGAGTTCTACATTTTCATCTGAAGGCTGTAGGAGAATACTGGCTTCCAGGCAGCTAGGATGAGGGTCTTAAAGGCCACACCCACCATAACACACTAACACACCTATTCCAACAGGGCCACATCTACTCCAACAAGGCCATACCTTCTAATTGTGCCACTCCCTGGGCCAAGCATAAACAAACCATAACTGCATTTCTCTCTACAAAGTTCTAACGAATGATAGTGAGCAAAGAAGGCAAAGTGAACCAACGCCACCACATCATCAGCGAAGAGCAGCATCAGCAAAGCCCAAGGAAGACCAACAAAGAGTGGCAAGATGAGCCAGTGACGTACGGTGTCACCCACTGTCTATTGGGTTATACTAATATCCTTTCCAAACACCACGTGTGCTCTGTCCGCTCTAGCAAAACAGCACATGCCCCTTTCCCAGGCAGCTTCTAGAAAAACACCACATGTCCGTTCTCAGCAAAACATCCTCCCACATGTCTGCTTCAGCAAAAACATCCTCTCATAACATGGTTTCCAGATAAACACCACACGACACAACCGAGTCTCTGAAGGAACCAGAAATTTCAGCTTCACTTCTCCGTACCCTTTGCTTCAGTTCCTGCCTCCAGGTTTCTGAGTTGCCTTCATAATGAACCGTGATTTGGACATAGGCTTCAACAAAACACTTTACTCCCTGTGTTTGTTTGAAAGAGATATCCCAGATTAGCTTCCATCATTCAAATATTTGGTGCCTGTTTGGAAAGAATTAGGAGGTATAGCCTTGTTGGAGAAGGTGTGTCACTGGGGAACAGGTTAAGGTTTAAAAAGTCTTCCCACCATCTCCAAGTCTGCTTCCCCCAACCCCATCCTCCTCACCCCAAGTTGGCAGATCAAGATGTGAACTCTCAGCTATTCCTGCCCCTATGCCATTGTGAACACTTAACCCTTTGACACCATGAATCTAATTAAATGCCTTGGCTGCCTTGGTCATGGTGTTTTATCATAGTAGGAGATGAAGACACACTTTTTTTTTTTTTTCTTTTTTATCGGAACTGGGGACCGAACCCAGGGCCTTGTGCTTGCTAGGCAAGCGCTCTACCGCTGAGCTAAATCCCCAACCCCTATGAAGACACTCTCTAAGTTGCTTTTGGTCATGGTATTTATTACAGCAACAGAGAGCAAACTAGGACCAAAACTGGTACCAAGGACATAGGATATTGTTGTGACAGATCTGGCCATATTGGTTTTGGGAGGATTGTGGACATGTTTGGAAATTTGGGCTAGAAAACCCATAGTGTGTTCAGAATGGAAATGGGCTATTCTGTGGGAGCTTATGAAGCAGGTCTCTGCTTGAACTCCTGTCCTGACTTTCCTCAGGGTTGGATCATGATCTCAATGTGCAAGCCAGACAAACTTTCCTCCCCCAAGTTGGCTTTGGTCAGCATTTTATCATAGATATAGAAAGCAAAGTAGAATGCCACTTTCACCCACTGAGCCATCTTGCCTGCCTACAATATTGTTTTGATTATTATGGCTAGGCAGTGAGTCTTCAAAGTTTAATTAATCTAGTTTCTTCATGTAGCTTTATTTTTGTATCTCCACAAACAAGTGTTAATTAATTTTTACCAACAAAGCGTTTGTATACACCAACAAATTAACCAAACCATATGGAGCGTTTTGGGAAGCTTACTCATCTATTGAACAGCTATATCTTAGTCAGCGCTCTGTCGCTGTGAAGAGACACCATGACCACAGCAACTCTTCTGAGGGAAAGCATTTAACTGGGTTTTAGCCTGTTGTTACCATGGAGGGAAGAATGGAGGCATGCAGGCAGACATGGAGAAGTAGCTGAGAGTTCTGCAGCTGGATGCACAGGCAGCAGGAAGAGGTCATCGAGCATTTGAAACCCCAAATCCCACCCCCAGTGACACACTTCCTCCAGGAAGACTTTACCTCCTAATCCCTGCCAGGTAGAGCCACTCCTAGTGAGTGAGGCTCAAATCTGTGAGCCTTGTGAACCATTCCTAATTTAAACTACTGTTGTGGGTCTGCTTTAATCCACCATAAACCCAACATAACTCAAACACCAGGTCAGTGCAGTGACAAAAGTGTATTTTAATCAAACTGCTACCGATTGATCAGGGCCACAGAACAGAATCAGGATCTAAACTATGACCCTGAAGGGACATTGCACAGCGTATTTAAGGGATGAAACCATAAAGAGAGGGGGAGCTGGGTGGGCTGTAGCATTGTCCAATCATATTTTGACATAAAGGGTTGAACAAGGGAATTTCCATTAATCAGGATAGGAGTTGGTTCCTGGGCCTGGGATCGTGAACTTGCTTGACCCTGGCAGCAAGACGGAGAAGTTGTCCTTGAGATGACTGGACTCAGACAGCTGTTTGCCTACAACAGAAGCCGTTCAGCTATTGGTAAGTCCCCAGCTCCCCTAGGGCCTGGGACTTTGAATTTGGTTTTTCCCTATGATTAAATGGAATCTGAAAGTGAGATAGCAGCACTTAGAATAAGTTTCTTTTGCTTGTTCCAAACGAAACTATCACAAGCTGGGAAGAAGTGAAATGGCAACCACACCCTCATGAATGGTGGAGGACTTCCCTACCCCCCAAATCCAAGATGAGGGAGAGCTGGAGCCCAAGAGCCACACCTTCCTATGCCTTCAGTGCTTTGCCTTGGTTTACACTGTCCTCGATGAGCTGATGGTCCTCAGAAAACATCCCGAGATGAGGTCCCCAAAGTGTTACCATCTTGGGGCCTGGATCAGGTTCCTCTTCTCTGCCAGCTAAAGAGTTTAAAGACAGGGAAAACCTTGAATGCAACAGGTGTCAAGCAGGGAAGATGTCAGTGGGGAGAAAGACCCTCCTCGGTAGCCTGAGGTAGCCCTCAGATTTTGAGCGCCAGCAATTATGGGCCTTCAAGTTCAGTGGATTGTAGTTCCCCGGCCCAGAGGCTTATAGCTCCAGTCAAGTCGGTTATAGTCTTATTGCTGTGGTTTTCATCTCTTATGATTATTTTTGAGACATCCTTTCTCTGTGTAGCCCCAGCTTTTTTGGAACTTGCTCTGTAGATCAGGCTGGCCTTGAACTCACAGAGATCCTCCTGCTTCTTTGTTCTAATGCAGGGATAAAGATGGCCCTGCCCATCATTTATACTTTTAAAGATGGCGTTTGTTTATATTCATTTGTATATGTGTGCCCATGCACTTTCCCATATAGACCGGAGCTTCTAGGAGGTCAGAGTGGATTCTCATCTCCTTCCATGCGGGTCCCAGAGACTAAACTCAGATCATCACAGTCAGGTTTGAGATGTATTCTGTCATCCACCAGCTCCCAAAATGAGAAGCCATTTCCTATCATCCATAATGCATGGTCATTATGTACAAGCTCAGCTAGTTGTAGGCAAACAGCTGAAGCCTGGTGTGGGAGACATACTCACTATCTTGTAATCCAGCGGTCCTCATACTGCGACCCTTTAACACAGTTCCTCAGATCGTGATGACCCCCCAACCAAGAAAAAAATGTATTTTCACTGCTACTACATAACTAATTTTGCTACCATTATGAGTTATAATGTAAAAATGTGTGTTTTCTGATGGTTCTAGGTGACCCCTGTGAAAGGGTCATTTGATCCTCCAGGGGTCGAGACCCACAGATTGAGAATGGCTGGGGAATTAATGTTGATTAGTTCCACTGGGTGGAAGGAGAAGCCAGATTGGGGGAATCCAAGGCCTCCCTTGGCTACATGACACATTACGTGAAAGAAAAAGTGATGAGCAATCTTAATGTAGGTTTAACATGGTTGAAGGCCAGTGTGGGTTTAACTTGGCATTCTGACTACCTTCATCCTGGCAAGTCTCTGCGTGATATCTCCAGATGGATTTGGTGTGTCCTGTAGCCCTTGCTAGCTTTCTCAGTTGGACAAGTCCCAGCACGAACTAGCTGAGCTTGTACATACGGTGTTGGTGCTTGTAAGCAGACCCTGTGGTTTAGTGAAGCCAGGCGGCTTCTTAACCGGGAGGCAGTCCTCTGCCTCGTGTCTCACGGCTTCCTATTCCTCGTGGCTCTAGGCCTTTTTCATAGCTAGAGCTAAATTCTCTACATGTTTATAGTATAACTTCAATCTTGTATAAACACCTGTGCCATGTGAATATGACCAATGTACTAGATAAGTAAAATCTGTCTATCTTCTAAATGCATAGTTTAACACATTTCAATGGAATTTGTTGTTTTTGGTTTTTTGAACCGGGGTCTCAGTGTGTAGCCTTGACTGCTCTGGAACTCTCTTTGTAGACCAGCCTGGCATGGACCTCAGAGGTCTTTGCCTCCCAGGGCTGGGATTAAATGTGTGCACTGTCACAAGTGGCCTTGGTAGGTATTATACATGAAGGACTTTATCTTTTTTCCTTTTGAGTTTCACTAGGTAATCCTGGTTGACCTGGAACTTGCCATATAAACCAGGATGGCAGTGAGCTCACAGAGATCCACCTGCCTCTGCCTCCTGAGTGCTGGGATTACGAGCAGGTGCAAACAATTTTTTCTTTATATTTTCTGTTAGTGTGTGTTTGGGATGTTTGCACATATATGTGTGAATACATGTTCATTTGTGCCAGTAGTAAACATGGCAGACAGAGGACAACCCTCAAGAGTTAGTTCTCTCCTTCCGCCTTTCTGTTCTGGGAATCAAACCAAGTCTTTGGGCGCGGGTGTGTGTGTGTGTGTGTGTGTGTGTGTGTGTATGTGCGTCTCATGACAGAAAGGCCAAGAGTCCAATAATTGTTCAGCCCATGAAGCTGGGTGTCTCTGCAGTCCCTGTCTAGTGCTGGAGTCCTGGGAAGCTGCTGGTCTTACGTCTACACTGGTCTCCTGAAGAAACTGGATTTAATACCAGCTGCAGCAACAGAGTAGATGGACTTGCCAGAGAGAGAGCGAGAGAAAGCAGGCAAAGAACAAAAGTTTCCTTCTTCCGAGTAATTTTCTGGGCTGTCACCAGAAGGTGCAGCTCAGACGGAAGGTCTTCCTGCCTCGAGTCATCTAATTAAGAAAACCCCTCACGGGCGTGCCTAGGCAGCCCGAGCTTTAGTTAATTCCCAATGGAATCAAGTTGACAACTACAAGTAGCCACAAGTGTTTTAGTATCTTTCCCTTTTCAGTTTGGGCCGCAGTGTTCTGCCTACAAACACCAGGTAGGTTTATCAGTGACCTGGCTCAATCCTCTCTCTCCTCGGTGACTTGGATTTGTGTGTTCAACACCTAGGAACAGAAAGAAGCATGCCAGAATTCTCTGGTGTAGTAGGTGACAGCCTCTCATCCTGTGTGTGTTTGTGTGTGTGTGTGTGTGGCGGGTCAGTCATATATATTTGCGGCTGTGCTTTTGGATACAGGGGAAAAAAAGACACACAAAAAAAGTATGTTTTAATCTTTCAGGTTCCCTTATTGTGTGTGACATATTTCGGGTCTGTTGGTTGCCTCACGGAGTGCGATGTCTCTCCCTGTAATCTCACCTGCACCTGATCAGTTAGAATTCTCCTGGAATATTTTTCTTCTTTCTGCATATCTATTGATTCTTCCTGTACTCCAGTCTGGAATACACAGAAAGATCTTGTCTCAAAAAAAAACCAGAGAGACAAAGAGAGGGAGAGAGGGAGACATTAACGGTCACAGAGCCGTACTTGCGGCTGGAAGAACAGCAGCTCCTGGTGAGCTGTCACGATCATCCAGCGACGGGCAGGTCACTTCACATTGCTGTTCATCCCCTCCCCGACACGGCTGTTGGGAGATCTTTTAAAGCAGTGAAATGGCATCCAGGCCCCTCCCTAAGTGCTGTTCTCCACTCTCAGACTCCAAGATGAAGCTTGTCTGAGCCTGCCTCTCCTTAGCACACTGTACCTGGATGGTCTGTGTTCAGCACCAATTGTCTCATGATTTTATGCTCGGCTGCATTTACATTCTGAGCAATGCCTTCACCCTTGTCCTTTAATGGTGAGCTCACTGCTGAGGCTTCAGTCTTCTTACTCCCTTCCCCCACGAGGTTTGAGAATCCACGGGCAGGTCAGAGCTCCTGTGTGTGTGTGTGTGTGTGTGTGTGTGTGTGTGAATGATGGGTTTTCCAGATGATTGCATCTTGAAAGCTCTGACTTGAGGGATGGTTTGACAATATGATGGCATTACCAGAAGGTGGCAAAAGGAGGCAGGCCTAGCTGGAGGAAGCAGGCCACTGAGGTGTGCTCTCAGGGCCTGGCAGGGTTTCCATTGTAGTGAAGAGGCACCATGGCCACAGCAGCTCTTGTAAAGGAAAACATTTAATTGGGGCTGGTTTACTGTTCAGAGGTTCAGTCCATTCAACATCATGGTAGGATGCAGGCAGATGTGGTGAAGGCATAGAGAAGGAGCTGAGAATTCTGCATCCAGATTAGCAGGCACCAGGACCAGAAAGTCCCACTAGGTCGGGTTTGAGCATCTGAGACCTCAAAGCTTGCCCCCAGGTACACACCTTCTCCAACAAGGCCACACCTCCTCCAACAAGGCCACACCTCCTCCAACAAGGCCACACCTCCTCCAACAAGGCCACACCTCCTCCAACAAGGCTACACCTCCTCCAATAAGGCCATGCCTCCTCCAACAAGGCCACACCTTCTCCAACAAGGCTACACCTCCTAATAGTGCCCCTTCCTAGTAGGCAATTTTTATTCAAACCACCACACAGCCTTTGTCATCTTCCTTTGCTTCCTGGTCACAGTGATGTGCTCTGCTCTGCTCTGACACACTTCACTAGCTCATGCCAACCAACACATCTGGAAGCCTGAGGCAAAGCAAACCTTTCCTTATTTTAAAATTCTCTGTCAGTTATTTTGTCACAGCCATTAAAAAAAAAAAAAAAAAACAAAAAAAACAAAAAAACCTCACCCCCCATTTCTGCCTGTGTTCTAACAGGCCTTCCTCTGCATTAGGGAGAGTGCTGCTTTGCTCTGGTTGAAATCCATCATTTGATGGACAGGCATGCTGTTTTCATTCCCTGGCTGTTGTGAATAGGATAGCAGTGAACATGGATAACCAGACATCTCTATAGCAGACTACAGAATCATGGATGACCAGGCCTCTCTACAGCAGAATACAGAATCATGGATGACCAGGCCTCTCTACAGCAGAATACAGAATCATGGATGACCAGGCCTCTCTACAGCAGAATACAGAATCATGGATGACCAGGCCTCTCTACAGCAGAATACAGAATCATGGATGACCAGGCCTCTCTATAACAGAATACAGAATCATGGATGGCCAGGCCTCTCTACAGCAGAATACAGAATCCTAAAGGGTTAAAGGGAAAGGTTGTAACAGGAAGGGAAGGGAGGACAGGGTGGACAAGGGAATATGGAAAGGAGTAATCATGCCACAGACCTTTTTGAGAAAGTCATGGAAACTGACTGTAGAAGCTTCCTTACCTCTAGTTTGCTCTCTACTTCCACGGCAGTCACAACTAAAAGCATTTGGAGAGAGGTTTTGTTTTATCCTAAATAGCCATGCCATACCCGGTCACCGAGGGAAGTCAGGGCAGGAACTGTGTAGCAGGGGCCGTGGAGGAAGGGTGTTCTCTGGCTCGCCTCAGGCTCACTCCCAGCTACCTTTCTTGTGTTCCCACTGCCCACATTGACTGGGCCCTTGTGCAAGCAGTCACTGAGACATTACCGCGGACCACAACTATCACAAGAGAAAGCATTTAACTAGACGCTTGCTTACAGTGTTAAGGTTATCACCATGACAGGAAGCATGACAGCATCTAAGCAGACTCTGCAGCAATGGCTGAGAACTACATCCTGGTTTGCACACACAGGGAAAAAAAAACTGGGCTTGGCACAGGCTTTTGAAATCTCAAGGCCATCCCCAGTGACACATTTCCTGTCACAGGGCCACATCTCTTAATCCTTCTGACCCTTTCAAAAAGCACCACTCCTTGGTGACTGAACTTTCAAATGTCTGAGCCCGTGGGGGCCATCTTATTCCAACAACCACACAGTGTGTGAGCACAAGGCAGCTCCACGGACGCACTCAAAGCAGCCGCACCAGCATGTGCAGACCTGTGCAAGCCCAAGCCTGCGCACACTCCAGCGTTGAGGGGGAGACTGGGCACACGACTCCACTCTTAGCCAAGGAACGGTTGTCAGCTGGTAGCCTATGGAAGTCTACCATACTCCACTGGAAGGCCACACATCCAAGAATATTTGGGCAGCAAAAATTGGCCTTGAAGGGTTTCTTGTTGTTTTACACAAAGCTGGGTGGATCTGGAAGGAGTTGGGGGAGCAAGGCAAAAATGGCGAAAGGAGATGCCATGTTCTCAAAGAAAACTCACAAAGATGCGTACACTTTAATAGTGAAGTCGGCAGACCTGAACCTCTTACCCCTCCACAAAAGGGCAGCATAGAGTTAAGTCGAGCTCTTGCAGCAGGTTCCACCCTACGCTTGCTTCTGCAGCATTTCCCCGACGGACGTCTACGATGAGGAAGTCTGTGGACTTTTTTAAAAGATTTATTTATTTATTATATATGAGTACACTGCAGCTGTCTTCAGACACCAGAAGAGGGCATCAGATCTCATTACAGATGCTTGTGAGCCACCATGTGGCTGCTGGGAATTGAACTCAGGACCTCTAGAAGAGCAGTCAGTGCTCCTAACCACTGAGCCACCTCTCCAGCCTATCTGTGGACTTTTTAAACCCAAGCTAACACTGACACATGGCATGGACTGCAGCCTGCAAAAGGAGAGAGAGCTCCCTGATGACCCCAAGACTTTCTGGTTTTGACTCCCCAGTCCTTTTAGATGATGGCATGGTTTCACTATTGTGTTCAGAATGTACAGATATATACAATTTTTTTTTGATAGGGTACACCTGGCCACGTGACAGTAAAATCTATTGTCTTTTAAAGATGTATGTAGTTTTTATAGACTCCCAGTGTGTCTCTTAAAGAAGATGTGAACACCATCACATGTCAAGCGGTAGCACCCCTTCTCTCCTAGCTCTGGGTCTTACATTTGACCATAGTAATGGACCAGGCACCGAAGTTAGCTGTATTGAACCAGGGCCTGCATGGAGCTGTGTAACGAGTACACTGCAAGCTTCACAGAGCCAGGAGTTCCAACACATCTTAAGTTTCTTTTCCACAGAGAACCAAATAGGGAAAGGCCATGTCATGCGGTCAGTCAAGTTTTAAATCATTATGAAAAACGGCTTTAGCTATTATCAATGATTCCAAAAGTCGATGTAATTGAGAGTAGTGATGGATTTGGGTGTGCCCAAGGAAAAGAAAATTGCCTATAATATTAGGAAGTTCAAGATAACCATCTGTGGCTTGATGAAGGGGGTATAACATAAAGATATATGAAGCCATTTGTAAAACTAATTTCTCTTTCCATTTAATCTCTCGTTGCCTCAGAAAATGCGGCTAGTAATTAAGACACCATTTTGGTGTTGCTTGTAAATGCTGTCGCCTCCATTAAACTTCACACTTGTGAAAAGGAGCCATTAAAAGCCAGCCCGAGGCAACACTTTTGAATAGCTAACTTTGTTAAAAATATGTTTCCCAAATTTCTTGCAATAAAACGTAATTGCATTCTCTGTTTTCCCTTGCATAGACTCGTCTCACAGGCGCCGCGGTCTGGGTGCTGGAGGGAAGGTTTCGTTAGACTGGTGCAGCAGACTGATTTTTGACACACACACACACACACACACACACACACACACACACACACACACACACACACTTCCTTGCCATTCATAATATAAAAGTTTTCTGGCTTCTCTGATAGTTTTTTTTTCTCTAAATAGTTCAGTCACAATGTTAAAGAGCAACAGAAGAGAGGTTCAGATCGAACGCTACTCAGAAAACGTCACAATGTAAAAGTTACCCGAAGTTTCTAGGAAGCCATGGATAAATCAACCAAGGCATCACTGGGCACTGGATTGGCGGAGGGAATCTGTGAAGGTAGGAGTCAAGGTGGGATGTGTGGCATGTGGGTTGGGGGTGGAGAGGGAGCCATACTCAGAGCAGGTGGGGGGAAGGAGACACGAGGGAGTGCTATCCAATGGTCTGCTTTACATCATCTCACAGTAGGTTCCAACATGTCGTCATGTCGTGGTCTGAGTCTTCCCTTTCAAATTTGCAGTGCTTGCTTCTGCAACCCATCCGTAGTGAGTATATAAGCAGCCGGTTGTTTTAGACTGAACATCCTCACAGCCCTTAAGCATCCTGCCTCTGTCTATCCAAAAACCAACCTTCTCTCAGTCACACCTGTGTCTCAATGTTAAGGAACGATGGGGCAGTCATGTGGCTCAGTGGGTAATGACACTTGCCTGACAACCTGAGTTCAATCCCTGACACTCACACGGTGGGGAGAGAACCAGTTCCCACAGGTTGACTTCCACACATGGGCACCCATACCCATATAAATAAGTGAAATTTAAAAGAAGTGGTGACTGGAGAGATGTCCCAGTTTGTAAAGTGCTGTCTGTGCAAGCGTGAGGCCCCAAATTCAATCTCCAGTGCTGATGTGAAAAGCCAGGCTTGGTGGCAACAGGGAAGGATCCCTTGGGTCCTGTGGCTACCCAGCCTGGCTGAATAAATGAACTGAAGACCAATGAGAGACCCCAACAATAAAACAAGGTAGGCTGGGTATGGTAGCACACAGTTAATCCCAGACTGCAGGGTGCAAAGGCGAGATCTCTGTGACTTGGAGATCAGCCTGGTTCATATAGTTTCAGGTCAGTCAGACCCTGGCTCACAAATAAATAAATAAATAAATAAATAAATAAAGGTGGACAGTTCAGAGGTGCAACACACACACACAACACACACACACACACACACACACACACAGAGAGAGAGAGAGAGAGAGAGAGAGAGAGAGAGAGAGAGAGAGAGAGAGAGAGGAAGAGAGAGTATATACTGCGCATTTGGGATTCTTCTCCAGCCACTGATAAATGTTCTTGGGGAGGATGAGATAGCTCAGTAGTGCTTGCCACCAAACCTGTCAGCCTGTATTTGAGACCCATGAGACACACGAGTTGGAAGGAGAGAACTGACTCCTACAGCTTGACCTCTGACCTATACACACACACACACATACACACACACACACACACAAAACAAAATTTTAAAAAAGTATTCTGTTTTTTTACAGTAATTATAACATTAGAAGAACATTGAAGGATGTGTAGTTTTCTGCTTAATTTGCCCTTTTCTTTTTCCTGGTGTATTAGTCAGGTTTTTCTAGAACAGTACTCATAGAATGTAGCTGTCTGTCTGTCTGTCGTCTGTCTATCTTTTTATCATCTGCCTATCAAAAGGATTTATTAGAGTAGTTCACAGGCTGTGGTCCAGCTAGTCCAACACTCTGTCTACCAATGGAAAGTCCAAGAATCTGCTAATTGTTAAGTCCATGAGTCTGGATGTCTGAGCTGCTTTTCAGGGTATATCAGAATCCTGAATGAATAGGCTTTAATGCCAGTGAGGGGATGAACTTAGCAGCAAGAGAGAGAACCAGCAGGCAAAGAACAAAGGCTTGCCTTCTTCCATGCCGGCCACGAGAAGCTGTTGCTCAGATTTAGGGTAGGGCTTCCCGCCTCAAGAGCTCTAGATTTAAGGTGGGTCTTCCTATCTCCAGTTAACTAAAAAACCCTCAGAGGTGTGCACAGTGGCTTGCACTTTTAGCGAATTCCAGGTGTAGTCAAACGCACAACCCAGAATGGCCACCACACCTGGGATTGTCAGCAAACTCAGTTGGTGTGGATGGCCATGCTATCTTAGATCCTGAGTGTAGGTGAGGTCCTGCAGGGTGGTTGCCGCTCAGCCGAGCTTCTGCTTTATATGGCTACATTTGCCTGTGGTCAACCAAAGTGCAAAATATTAGCTGGAAAATCCCACAAGTAGATGGTTGCTAAGTTTTAGACTTAATGCTGTCCTGAATAACAGAATGAGGTTCCACACCAAGGACATGAGTCCTGCCTTTGTCCTGCACCCTTACCACCTGTCAAACCACATCGCTATTCTAGTCTTTGATGTGGTATTCCTGCCCCAGGATGAGGGAGAAGGTCTGTGTTTGTCTCTCAGCAACGAGCTCCAGGCTTACCCACATCATTGCAGACAACAGAAATCTTCTCTTTAGAGGCGGTATAGGATTTTATTATATATTATGATAGTTTGTATATGCTCGGCCCAGGGAGTGGCACTATTAGAAGGTGTGACCTTGTTGAAGCAGGTGTGGCCTTGTTGAAGTAGGTGTGACCTTATTGGAGTGGGTGTGGCCTTGTTGTGGTAGACATGGCCTTGTTGGAGTGGGTGTGGCCTTGTTGGAGTAGGTATGGCCTTGTTGGAGTGGGTGTGGCTTTGTTAGAGGAGGTGTGGCCCTGTTAGAGTGGGTGTGGCCTTGTTAGAGGAGGTGTGTCACTGTGGGTGTGGGCTTTAAGACCCTTATCCTAGCTACCTGAAGTCAGTACTCTGCTAGCAGCTTTCAGATGAAGATGTAGAACTCTCAGCTCCTGCACCATGCCTGTCTGGATGCTACCATGCTCCCGCCTTGATGATAATGGGCTGAATGAAACTCTGAACGTGTAAGACAGCCTTAATTAAATGTTGTCCTTATAAGAATTGCCTTGGTCATGGTGTCTGTTCACAGCAGTAAAACCCTAACTGAGACATATATCGTGCTGTATATTGTCTTCATCCATTCACTGGTTGACAGACACTTAACTTGATTCAGTGCCTTGTCCATGGTACATGATGCTGTCCTGAACACGGAAGCACTCGTGCCTGCATACTGACTCCCTCTCCTTTGTACTTAAGAAACAGTACGGGTTGTAGAATGGCTCTGTTTCATCATTTCCAGGAATGCACAGCCCCGTCTCCTCTGTCTGTTCCCACTGGCTGTGTGAGCAAGTGTGAGGAGCACCGGGGGGGGGGGTTGCCTTTCCCTGGCAGCAGATGCTGCAGAGCATGCTGCCTTGTGCTGCAGAGCACGCTGCAGAGCACGCTGCAGAGCACGCTGCCTTGTTGCTGCTGCACTCTGTCTGCCTCTTCTCCTATGCGTCTCTTCAGTTCCCATGATGACTTGAGTGAGCTGTTTGAACCTGGTTTATGTGCTCTGTATTAACCTCTTATCAGGCTCGTGTCATACAGGCGCCATCTCCCACTGGGCAGGCTGGCTCTTCCCTCTACTGATCGTTTCTTTCTCTGTGTAGATGCTGGCGTCGTTGGCTTTTTTGCTCCCATGTTTAGAGTCATATAAATAAAATCCACCAGGCTACAATTAAAGCTTTTCTGTGTTTATTTGGATTGGTGTCCAATACTGAGTATGGTGGTGGGCATTATGTGCCCTGAATTTGGGAAGCTGATCAGAGGGTATCTTAGTTACTGTTCTATTGCTGCGAGCAGGCACCACAACTAAGGCAAAGGCCACTTGTATAAAAGAAAAGTGTCAATTAGGGTCTGGCTTACAGCTTCAGAGGGCCAGTCCATTATCAACAGGCAGGGTGGAGCGGTAGCTGAGAGTTTTACATCCTAATCCAAAGGCAGACACACACAACACACACACACACACACACACAGAGAGAGAGAGAGAGAGAGACAGAGAGACAGAGACAGAAACAGAGAAGAGACAGGGAGAGAGGGAGGGAGGGAGGGAAGGAGGGAAGGAGGTGGCGCTCAGGGGAGAGCTGGGCCTGGTATGGACTTTTGAAACTTAAAAGCTCAACCCTAGCAACATACTTTCTTCAACAAGGCCACACCTCCTAATCCTTCCCAGTTTATCATCTAGGGAGTAAGAATGCAATATATGAGCCCATGGATGTAGTTAGAATTCTGGAATTTTGGTTTCTTTAAAAACAGAAATATTATAAGAATGTTTTCGTTTTAATCCCAGGTGTGGGATGTAGGGTCCCTTTTGTCTGTCCACAGCAGCTGACTGTTGATTTTCCTCGTGCTCTAGCAGAGGCATGGTTTTGCCAGTTGCAGATAGTTTCTGTGATTGTGTGATGTTTGGAATTCTGGGAACTTTTCATAGGGTATATAAATGCTAGGGCCCTGAGAGGCAGGGTCAGTGGCTGTTGGTCATTCAGGGGGGAATTGTTTGTAGTTTGTTAGTAGTCGTGCTCAAAGAAGAAACAAAAGAAATTAGATTCAGGGATCTCTCTCTCCCCTCTATCCTTTTTTCTCTCCTATCTAGTAGGGGTGAAACCAGCGGGATAAAAGGTGGGAAAAAGAACCCACAAAGTATCAAAAATCAGCTACAAGTAAAGAAGAAACAAGGAAATCAGATTCACATCTTCCTTTCTCTTTTTCTATCTAGTGAAAGGGGGCAAAAATGGGAGGGGGGATAAAGGGTGAGAAAAAGAACCCACAAAGTAGCAAAGATCAGCTACATATTGGAGCCATTCTCATTCAAACCACCATAGGAGGGATAGCAAATATGTAGCAAGACTGAGTCACCCAGAGTTCTTAGCTAGCCTGGGCTTCATAGTAAAGCCTGTCTGAATAACTGACAGAGAGAGGGAAGGGAGAAAAGAAACTATTGATAAATGTGACTATGTAAAAAATAAAGACCATGTAAATTCCAAAACCACTTCAAACAAACAATTAGGAAATAGCAACAAAAGTTACTAAATAGCAAAAAGTTACTAACAGAAGGGGCTAATCTCATCCATATAGTAGGAACTCTCAGAACATGATCAAGGCTCAGTGGTAAAGTTGCCGGTCATCTTTACCAGCAAACAAACAAACAAACAAACAAACCAGACCCTTGACTACAATCTTCATGTTTAGTAATTCTGCCCCACCCTCTGTATGTGTGTGTGGTGGGGGGAACAGTTTGATACAAAGTAGCTATCGCCTTTGGGAAGAAGAACCTCAGCTAAAAAAATGCCTCCATGAGGTCAGCCCGTGTTGCATTTTCTTGATTAATGATTGATGTGGGAGGGCCCGGCCTACTGTGGGTGGAGCCTTCCCTGGGCAGGGGTTTCTGGGCTCTATAAGAAAGCAGGCTGGGCAAGCCATGGGATGCAATTTGCCCGGGTCTCTGCTTTAGCTCCTGGTCTCCAAGCTCCTGCTCCGACTACCTTCAGCGATGGACTGATGTGGAACTGTAAGCTAAATCACTTTTCCTCTCCAGGTTGCTCTTGGAGATTTGTTGTTATTGTTGGGTTTTTTTGTTTGTTTGTTTTGTTTTGTTTTGACACCAATAGAGAACTAAGACACCACCTTAACAGGCTTCAGATGACGAGTTATTTTCGAACGTTTTATTCTTGAGAATTTAAGGTACTTAGATCATATTCTTTCCCCCTTCCCTACCTCTGCCAGGATTCTCATCTCCCTGAACACCTAAATTCATGTTCTTTCTCTCTTTTAAAAACAAACAGAAGAACCCTGGGGTTTGATTTTTCTTTAGCCAACTGTCCCTGAGCATGGGACCTACCTGGGGTATGGTTGATGTGCCCAGTGCAGAAGTCAGAATGTTGATTAATGTTCTTCTGCCCTAGTTAATATTAATGTTCTGCAGTTTCTCTGGTGATGGGAAGTAAAACTGAAGACTCATGGATTGCCAGTGGTCTTTAAAAGGAGAGCGTGGGGAGGGAGACTGCTTGGGAAAGCCCTGAGACTGAGTTTAAAGGGCCACAGGTGTGAGGTCCTGAGGCAGGAGCCTGCTGGGCACAGCTGAGGAATGTGGGCGGGCTCTGTGCAAGGTTGGATGGGGCGGGGGCTCTGTCTGCATTCCGCTGAGTGACTAGGGGAGGTGAGCTGTCCTGTTGGCAAAACTCACTACAACTGCTGTGTAGAGAAAAGACTGAGAGGAGGAAGGCAGTCCCAGAGCAGGGAAGAGACCCCACAGATAGCTAGGCCAGGACAAGTAGGGAAGCTGGGAACCCACAGGGTTCTGGGGGCTCCTGTGGTGTTAGGCAAAGGAAGCAGCTCTCCTGGGTTTTGTCATGAAAAGCTGGTGTCTCCTGAGTAGTGTCTCAGAGGGGACAGTGCTGAGAAGGAAAACCACTGTGGGTTGTGGGGGTTTTAAATGTCTTAGCAGTGCTAGGGGTGGAACCCAGGGCCTTGAAAATGTCAGGGTAGCACTTGCCACTGACTGTGTCCCCAGGGGAGCACTCACCACTGGCTGGATCCCCAGGGGAGCACTCACCACTGGCTGGGTCCCCAGGGGAGCACTCACCACTGGCTGTGTCTGAGGTGAGTACTCACCACTGGCTATATGCAGGTGCATTTGGGGGTGTGTGTTCAAATGTGTGGAGGTGCACATATATATCGTACATATATATTGTGGGTGCACATGTTTGAATGTGTGGAGGTGCATGTGGGTGTGCATGTTTGGATGTGTGGAAGTATATGTGTGTAATATATAATATATATGTATTTGGATGTGCATGTTTGTATATATGTGAAGGAGCATGTGGGCCTGCACTCTTGGATGTGTGAATTGTACATATGTATGTGGGTGTGCATATTTGGATGTGTGGAGGTGCATTTGTGTATTGTACATATGTATGTGGGTGTGTATGTTCAAGTGTGTGGAGGCGCATGTGGACATGCACTCTTGGATGTGTGCAAGTGTGTGTGGGAGTGTGTCGGGAGTGGTAGTTGCAGCTTTCCTGCAGGTGTTGGGGACAGAACTATGGTCTTTTCCTTGCTCAGCAGGTTCATTACCCACCGAGCCCCTCCAGAGCCTCAAGCTGAACTTTTTCTATCTATCCCTTCCCTGGCCCACTGTGATACTGTGTCCTCTTGTCACAAATTAGGTGCCACAGAGAAGCGGTTTGTTTTGGAACTGTGCAGTTTCAGCCATGAGCAGAGCCTATCCCCATCTTAGCACAGCTGTGGGAACTTCGTGTCTGGGAGCTTGGCTGTCCTGTTGTGCTCTTCAGCCTGCTGGATAGTCTAAGTCTCTGCATTTCTACATATAATGTCTACCAAAGAAAACAACACTCTTCTGGAGCCTTTAATATAATAAAAGCCATAAGTCCTGAGTTTTGGCAAATGCCTGAATTGTAGCCTGTACCAGCTCAGGTGGAGAGGTGTCCCTCAGGCTCAGCCATCTTCATGTCCCTCCACTGAGTCTGTCAGAGTGACCGGTGTGTGGAGTCACGCAGTGTGAACTCTGACTTCGTGGTTCCCACTGTGTTGCTTACAGCTGCTCTTGGCTATTGTATCACTCACTCTTTCTTACTGTTGAATGGTTCCACCCCTGTCCCACTGGTAGGCACTAGGGCTCATTCCAGTTTGAGGTTGGGGAAAAAAAAAAAGAATAGAACATTTTTGTGCAAATCTCTCGGTGGACAAGTTTCTTCCTTTTTCTTGGGCAAATGCTGAGGAAGATGGTAGCTAGGGCTCGGGGAGCTCAGACTCTGTTTTTTAGGGAGCTGCCAAGCAATTCCACAGTGGCTATACCACTTCATACCCCACAGACATTCTATGTGCCTGGCACTCATAGCAGCTGACACAGCAAGAGGTGTCCCCAGGGGAGACAGTCTTTCCATTTTAGCTATTGCTGGAGGTATAACATTTTTGTTTTTAAAATCGGAGTAGCAGAATTTTTTTGTGGCATTCTTACAGGTACAGCTCTTGTCTCTCCCTTGTCTTGTCATTCGCCATAGTGTCCCTTCACGTGGATCTATTACCTGCCCTGCCTCTCTTTTCTAAAGCCTCCTTTTCCTGCCTTTCTCAGGCCGCCACACAAACACACAAGCATGAAAGCAGAAAGGGAAAGTCCGCACATGAGAGAACGCGCCATGTTTGTCCTCTGAGCCTGGGCGCTTCACTCCATGGAACGCTCTCTTCCTATCCGCATCCCTATGATTCTGCGTTTCTTCAAGGCCCGTGTTCACCTAGGCTGTTCCTTGTTCACCTGTGCTTCCTTGCTGTTGTGAGTAGAGCGGCAGTAGAGGTGAACACGCAGAGTCTCCCGTTGAGTGGTCAAGTCCCGTGAGTCTGTAGCCAGGACTGGAGTAGCCGGGCCCTACGTCCTCAACAGCGTTTGCTGTTGTCTGCTTTCCTGGAGATTGCAATTCTGACTGGGGTGACATGGCACCTTCAACTACTTCTGTCTGCTGTGCTTCCCTGGTGGGCGAATGCTTTTTAAAATACTTGTTACCCTTTGTGTTTCTTCCTTTGAGAGCTATGTTCAGCTCCTTGGTCCTCCTTTCTGTTTGTGGTATTTCTTACAGTTTAGGGTTTGGGTTTTTAATTTTTTTTTATTCCCTTTACATCTTGATCGCTGCCCCCACTCCAGGTCACCTTCTCCCATGATCTCTCCCCTCCTCCCCCCTCCCCTCCTCCTCTGAGGGTGGAGACCCCTCCTGGGTATCCCCCCACCCTGGCACATCAAGACACTGCCGGACTAGGTGCATCTTGTCCCACGGAGGCCAGACGAGGCAGCCCAGTTAGAAGAACATATCCCATGGACAGGTAACAACTTTTGGGATAGCCCCCGCTCCAGTTGTTGGGAAATCCACATGAAGACAGAGCTGTACGTCTGCTATACATGTGTGCTAAGGGCCTAGGTCCAGCCTGTGTATGCTCTTTGGTTGGTGGTTCAGTCTCTGAGACCCCCAGGGCTCCAGGTTAGTTGATTCTGTTGGTCTTCAGTCTTCTGCAGGGTTCTTCTCCACCTTCTATCCATCCCCCCATCCCTCAATCCTTCCCACAACTCTTAGGAGTCCCTGCACTCTGTCCAGTGTTTGGTTGTGGGTCTCTGTATGCATCTGAGACAGCTGCTGGTGAAGCCTCTGAGAGGACAGCCTTGATAGACTCCTGTCTGCAAGCACAACAGTATTATTAATAGTGTCAGGGATTGGTGCTTGTCCATGGGTTAGGTCTTTAACTGGGCCCATTCTCTCAGTCTGGGTTCCACCCCCTGTCCCTGCATTTCTTGTAGACAGGATAGATTTTGGGTTGAAAGTTTTGTGGATGGGTTGGTGTCCCTATCACTCCACTGGCTACAGGAGGCAGACTCTTCAGGTTCCACTTCAGGACTCCCACTGCTGTGAGTCACAGTGAAGGTTGCCCTCATTGATTCTTGGGTGCCTCCCCTGTACCAGACCTTGGCACATCCTTGAGATGCTCCCAACCCCCCACTCCCTACCCATCAGTTGCAGACTTCCATTCATTCTCATGGCCCTCTGGCCATTTCTTCCGTCTCTCCCCACACATCTGATCCTGAATGCCCCCATTCCCCTCCCCGTTCCCTCCTCCACCAAGTTCCCTCCCTCTACCTCCTACAACTCAAGTGATAGCACATGCTGTCGAGGATATAGAGCAAGGGGGAACACTCCTCCGTTGCTGGTGGGAGTACAAACTTGTATGACCAGTTTGGAAATCAATTTGGTGGTTTCTTAGAAACCTAGGAGTATCTACCTCAAGATACCACTCCTGGGCATTTACCCAAAGATGCCCCACTATACCACAGGGACACTCCCTCAACTATGTTGATAGCAGCTTTACTCATAATAGCCAGAAACAACCTAGATGTCCCTCATCTGAAGAATGCATAAAGAAAATGCAGTACCAATACACAATGCAGTGCTATCCAGCTATTAAAAACAAAGACGTCATGAGTTTTGTAGGCAAATGGACGGAATTGAGAATATCATCCTTAGTAAGGCAACCCAGTCCCAAAAGGACAAAATGGTATGTACTCACTTGTAAGTGAATATTACATAAAACACAGGACACCCAGGCTACACTCCACAGACCCAAAGAAGCGAACCAAGAGGGAAGACTCAAGTTAGGATGCTTGAGTCTCACTTTGAAGGGGGAATAAAATAGTTTAGTTTTTAAAAAGTTCTTTGTTTATGCTAGATATCCTCCATGAGATTGATAGCTAGCAAAGATTTCTCTCCCACTCTGTAGGTCTTGACCCAATTAACCACGATGTGCAGAAAGGTATTAACATCACGAGGTCTTGCTTGGAACCCATTGCCTTAATTCCCAAGTTGCTGCAGTCCTGTGAGAAGGCCTCACCTGTGTTTTCCCTGCTTTCAGTACTCGCAGTGTCAGAGTTTCTGGTCTTACGCTGAGGGCTTCGATGTATTTGGAGTTCAGTTTGTGCAGGGTGAGGATAAGGATGTAGTTTCTTCCTCCTGTGGGTACCCAGTTTTCCTACTGAGTATTTGGCATCTTTGTGAAAGACCACGTAGCTGTATGTTTTGTGTCTGGATCTTCTGTTCTGTTGCACCAGTTGGTCCGTCTGTGTGCCAGCGCTATGCTGATTTTGTTTCTGAGGCTCTGAGGTTCAACTTCAAATCAGCCATCCTTTTAGCCTGAGGTGATGTCTGTCCTTGATGCTAAGGTGTGTTTCTTGGATGTAGCAGAAGGATGGATTCTGTTTTTGTATCTACCTTTTTAAACTATTGCTGTTGAGAGAGATCAATGAGCAATATTAATTCCTATTATTGGTGTGTGTGTGTGTGCGTGCACGCATGTATGTGTGTGCATGTGTGTGTGTGTGTGCACGTGCATGCGTGTGTGTGTGTGTGTGTGTGAGTGAGTGTGCGCATGTTTGGGTGTGGTTAGCCTCTTTAGGTTGAAATTTTGCTTCTCTTCCCTTCCGTAGGGCAGGATTTGTAGATAAATTATTTTTTTAATCATGGAATGCCTTGTTTTCTCCATCTATGGTGGTTGAATATTTTAGTGGTTGTAGCAGTCAGGGCTGGCATCCATGGTCTCTTAGAGTCTGCAGAACAGCTCCGGGTCCTTCTGGCTTTAGTCTCCTTGAGAAGTCGGGTGTTTCTCGAATAAGCCCGCCTTTGTCTTTTCCATTGCATCTTTTGCTATCCTTGCTTTGTTTTGTATGTGTAGTGTTTTGATTGTTATGCACCAAAGGGACTTTTTTTTTAATCTTCTCCTGTCACCTTTTTCCTTGTCCTCATTGCTAGATTTAGTTCCAACACCATCTGCTGTCAGCAGGTATCTCGATACGTAAGAATTTCCTTTTTCCTAATTACATGTCGGTCCTATTTTACAGTTACATTGTTACTTCACAAAGAAAATGGCTGTGTTTCTAAACGCTCCACCCAGGGTCTAAAGAGCCGACTCCATGACTGGGAGCACAGGCTGCTTCAGTTCCCAGCACCTACCTGGTGTGGCACACGGTTGTTTGTGACTCCAGTCTCGGGGGATCTGATGCCCTCTTTTTAACTTCTGTGTGCACTGCACGTACATGGTGCACAGACATACTTGTAGGCGGAACACCCATACACATAAAGAAATTCTAAAAAGAAAAAAGAAAGGGCAAGACCCTGCCGGGCAGAGCAGAACTAAAATTCATCCCCCGCCTGGTGACTCAAAGGGCTGGCCATGAGCTCTGCTTCTATGAGTTGACTCAGTTTTTGTTTAATATGGCTGTGTAGAGGATATTTATACAGTGGAGAGTATTATTCTCTCCCGAAGCCCAATGCACAGTTGCTACCAATGCAAAAAGTCTGAAGGCCTGGGTGAGGTCACCCTGTCCCTTTAGTGTATTTGGACCCAGATGTTTGGCCTAGTTTTCTGGAACAGACAAAGGCTCTCCCTCTGCCACACGGTGGTGCTGTGAAGCGTAAGCATCTGGTAGTAAAGACTGGGCAGGTAGCTTCTCGCTCTGCAGGTATGAATGACACCTCTGGCTGTGCTGTACTTGCAGCCTGCTCCAGGCTCTGGGCTGTAGGCCTGGGCACTCAATTCTACCACAGCCATGACAGCCAGTTACAGCTGCAGTGTCTTAAAATGTTATAGACCTGTTCACCACCAGGAAGAGAGGCAGGGGGACCAGTTCAAGGCTAGCCTGGGCTACATGAGACCCTGCCTCAAAACAAAAAAGTAAGGGAGGGAGGGGGACAGAGGGTAGAGTAAGGGAGCACCCTGAGAGGAAGACGTCACCCCCAGTCACCCCCACACATTCTTCACTGCTGTCGCTAGGCAGGCTTCAGCACAGTCCCACCGTGAATGCACAGTGAACTGCATGTACTCAGCCCCAGCAGCACCCACTGGTTAACACTTTGGGGTTTCTATATCGGAGGGCATTTGCAGATGCTCCCTTAAGGCCAGCACTCTGACCTCTTTGGAGTATCAGTGTGCATGTTCGCCAACATGTCAGCAACACATCTGTTTCAAAGTCGTCTTTGCTATTTTCTTTTCTGTTTGCATTTGTTTTGAGACAGAGTCTCGTGTAGCCCTGTGCCAATAAGGCTGACTTTGAACTTCCGAACTCGCCTCTACTTTCCAGTTCTGGGACACAGGCAGTGCTACCCTGCTCTGCTTTTTTCTTAAGGTGGGAGCGGCAGTGGACAGATGGTTGGGTGGTTATAAGTACTTGCTGCTCTCACAGAGGACCCAAGTTCAGTTCCCAGTGTCCACATTAGATGATCCACACCACCTGTCACTTTAGCTCCAGGGGATTCCAACATCCTCTTCTGTCCTCCAAGGCACT
This sequence comes from Rattus rattus, assembly GCF_011064425.1. Lineage (NCBI taxonomy): Eukaryota > Metazoa > Chordata > Mammalia > Rodentia > Muridae > Rattus > Rattus rattus. The sequence continues at coordinate 42,681,059 of NC_046169.1, forward strand.
GCCACACCCCAATCCACACATATAAATATAATTTTTTCTTCTAAATCTACAAGAACGGGCAGGGTTTTAAAAGCCATTTCTGTTTGTAATAACATTGGTCTCTCTCTCTCTTTTTTTTTTTTTACACATTTTATTTCAAGGGGGAATATTTTGAACATATCTTTTATATTTTTTGAAGATTTATTTATTATATATAAGCACACTGTAGCTGTCTTCAGACACACCAGAAGCGGTCATCAGATCTCATTACAGATGGTTGTGACTCACCATGTGGTTGCTGGGATTTGAACTCAGGTCTTCTGGAAGAGCAGTCAGTGCTCTTAACCTGAGCCATCTCTCCAGCCCTGTATTTTCTAAATAATTGGAAAGGCAGAGCATCCGGCCCCTGGAACACAGCTGGTCTTTCATCTTAGAAACGGTTGGCTAGGCTGAGGGTGGGCAACCGTGACTGCTCTTTGTCCCTGGCTTCTCCCCCTCCAGTCCTGTTCGGAACTTTCGCATCTTTTTTAACTGAAGTTTAGCTGAACAGCCACGCCTTTCACCAGGAAACAGCTGAGATGCGCGAAAAAGCAGGACTGTAAGGTGCTTAGTGACACTGCTGTGGTTCTGCCCCCAGCATCCCCCCCAAGCTGCCTGTGCTGATGGGAGCTGCAGGAACCAGTAAGAGGTGGGTCAGTGTCTGCGGTCCTTCTTGGGCTCTCAACATGATGCTCTCCCCTGCCCCCCAAAAGGCTCAGAGCAGTGGCCAAGCCAAAGATCTTGAACTCACCTGAGAGATGAAATCCCCTGTTCTCTTTGGAAATGGATCTGTCTCTGTCTGTCTCTGTCTCTGTCTCTCTCTGTCTTTCTTACAGTATCAGAAAGCCAGATAGCAAGATGTCAAGCGCCTGCCACTGTCCTCTCCAGCCTTGCTACTGTGCTTTGAGCTCAGTCTAGGGAGCTGTGCATCTGCCTTGTATCCTCTCTGAGCTCAGCCTCAGGAGCTGCACTTCACCTCCTCTCTGCCTTCCTGCTTTGACCGTGTGTGAAAATTTGCATTTTTCCCCTGCAGCGCTTCAAGTCCAGTGCCCATAAGCCTTTCTCGGCATGCACACTCCTTGTGTGACTTCCGCTGTGTTTCTGGTTATAGTCTTCCCTCCTGCCCATCCATCAGCCCTGTGCTTCTGACTCCCTCCTCCCCCCAGCTGTTGTGGGTTGCAGCCTCTGCCGCCTTCTTGATTCTCCAGGCTTTTCTGTCTGAGCGTCTCCTCTGATTTCCTGAATTGCCTCCCTTGGGCCCAGAGTTGACCCATGGCACTTGCAACTTAGAGCTGCAGCCTCCTCCAGGGTTGGGGATCCTTGCAGTTACATATAGAATTTTAAAAAAGGGTGTGTGTGTGTGTGTGTGTGTGTGCGCGCATTTTACGTATGTGGGTGCTTTGTCTGTGTCTGCACACCAGAAGATGGCATCAGATGGTTGTGAGCTGTGTGTGGGTGCTGGGAATTGAACTCAAGACCTTCAGAAGAGCAGTGAGCGCTCTTAACCATTGAGCCATCTCTCTGGTCCCAATATAAGAAAAATTTAAGCCCATATATTCCACTTATTTTGTGGAATTACAGTTTTTTTATGACAGGATTTTTTCTGTTATGTCCTGGAACTAGCTTTTTTGACCAGGCTGGCCTCAAACTCAGATCTCTGCCTGGCTCTGCCTTCCAAGTGCTGGGGCATGCACCACCATGGCCAGCCCAGTTTTATTCTCATGACTTTACTCATAGCTGGTTTTCTGTATCCTACCCATGGGTTCCTCATATATGGGTTCAACCAACCATGAATTGAAAGTTTTGGGAAAGTGCGTCCAGATACGCCCTATGCTGTCCTTACTCCCTGACGACACAGCCCAGCAGATGCAATAGCAAGCTCTTGGGCCAGTGGGTCATCTGCATTTACACTGAGAAAGGCTGACAGGAGGATGTGTCTGGCTTAGGTATGGAGACGTGGAGTTGAGTTTAAGGAGGCTAAGACGGCCACTGTCTTCAACGTTTTTGTTTTATTGGAGCCCACTGTCAGCTTCCACAGGTCTGGAAAGAAGGTGTATACTTGAGACACCCCTACCAGGAGCAGAAGCAAGCTCAGGGTGGCTGGAGGTGTCCATCGACAGTGTGGTGTGTGGTGTGTGCTTTCTCCCGGTGGTGCTGGGGGTGCAAACTGGGGCCTCACACATTCTAGAACAACGCTCTACCAGGACTCTACCCCAGCCCGTATTTTCGTGTTGATTACTTCTGTGTAGGGAACGCACTTGAAACATAGGCTGAAGAGCTGTAGTGCATATGTGTCCCCACTGTGACGACTTGCACGCCACACTGCGACCGTGTGGTGGTGACCAGTGTTCTCTGCTGCTGTCTTGGAGTGAGCGTGTGGTCTGCATATGTGCTATGTTCATGAGACACCCTCCTGCACGTGCATGTGAGGAACGTGGCTTCACTGTTCGGAGGCAGGTTTCCTGTTCACTGGATTGTCTAACCTACGGCACACCCTGGTCTTTCGTCTGTGCAGGGTTATGGGATGAAATCTCTTTATGACAGAACATTTCTCAGCACTGGACTGTCTGTCCACTTCCCTCTCCCCTATGTGAGTTTTGAGACTATGTTGTCAGTGGCAGCCAAATCTAGCTTTTTGCCTTTTTGCCAAGGCCACCGTGAGGCAGCAGGGCTGTTTTTCCTGTTGTCTGTTTCTTTGGGCTGGAGTTTTTGCATCCTCAGATGCAAAAGCATCTGGGACTGGGCTGCGGTGAGCCTTGCTAACAGCATGGACATCAATGTTGTATACATTGCTGCTTAGTATTTCTGCTGTCACCCAGTAGGATGTCACCCCTTCAGTGCCTGTGTTCCCACACCCCGAGCCTCTCCATAGAGGATGGCTTTCTTCCTGAAAAGGCTCCTTCAAAGTCTCTTGAGGTCGTGGGAGGGGGAAATCAGGTGGCTAAAACCTATGTGATGTGTTTCCCCTTCCGAGCAGCCATTCAACGGTAGCCATCTCTGGCTCTCCACTGTAAGTCTGCAGGAGCCAAAGTGTTGGCCATCTAAGGTTCTGTGTGGCTAGAGTGCCCAGGGCAGCTTCCTAAGGTGTGCTCAGGTCTGTGCTCCTTTGTGAACGTGGGTACTCTGGAATTATGGGAAAGGAGTAGAAAGAGACTCAGAGACGGCATTTAAAACTGACAGGCTCATGCTTTAATAGACACTGAATCACAAAGGAAGGGCCAAGCGCCCGCAGCCTCAATAAAAATATGAAGTTCTTTTTACATGGCAAATCTCATAATATAAAAAGTTTAATGCTGTCTGGAAATTGTGTAATTTACAAAAAGAGTCCGTGTAGGCCAAAGGTGGCTAACAATGCATCTAAGGAGAGTGAATGCCAAGGAGGGAGGTGCCCAGGATGGGGGCATGAGTGCTGGCGTGGGCGCTTTCTGAAGGATCCTCTACAAACAGGCCCAGTTCACAGGCCTCGAGTACAGCCAATTCCAACAACAGTGTGTGAGGGGAAGCCGCACTGTTGCATTTGCCCACTTACAAGGTGCTAAGGAACACTGAAGCCACCGTGTGCATGGCCAGGGCAGCTGGACCCTATGGGCAGCACCTCACCACCGATCAGGGTGGACTGATTTTTTTTTTTTTTTTTTTTTAAGGGAGGAAGGTGAGACCTGCACACTGGTGCAGAAACAACGTGTAAGTTTTGGTAGGTGATTTTCTTGGGTGTGTTTACAGTTAGGAGTCATTGCTGGTGAAAACTGGGGCAGCCTACGGCCTTGCTTTGCGGTCTCACCAAGCTCCCCAAGGAAGCCGCTGCTTGTCTGGAGCATGTCTTTGTCTGGTAGAGCCGGGGTAGAACATTTAAGAAAAAATTTATTAAAAACTTTTATTTCCTGAGCTTAAGGGAATTTCTCTACACTACCAGCAGAGGGGAAGCAGAGACCACTTTTGTAACTTTGACTCCTATCTGTCGACTTCTCCCACGGGGGATGAGGAGCCAAGAGCTGGGTAGGGGCCGTCTGCACCAGGTGTGAGCCCTCGAGGCTTCCGGCCCCATGGGCCAGTCGGTCTCCCCTGCTTCCTTGAATACTTCCTGGCCGTGGAACAAAATTTCAGTTGCGTTTTTCTGTTGTGTGCACCAGGAGTTGCCAACCTTCCTTTTTAAGAGGCTGGGTTAACAGGCGACTTCAGGCTTTGTGAACCAAGAGGCAAAAATCAGGACTTCTGCTGTACTCATTAACCATTTTAAAAGGTGAAATCCACCACTGGCTTACGGCCGAAACAAACAAACGGAACTTCAAACTCATTCACCAGCTTAGCTTGTGGGTCACGGTCGCCAACCCCTGACCCATACAGAACTCTGATCAAACAGTCTCATGATTTTTAAGTGTCCTCTTCTCGACGTAGCTGAGAACTTCACTTGACTTTATTCACATGCATGGAGTCGCCAAGACTGACATAAACGATGACTTGGGTCTGCACACCGGTCCCGTTATCTTGCCAACTCTGTTTTCCTTCATTGAAACTTACAAATAAAAAGCATCCCAGGTACTGATTAGCTCTTCTGTGCCGATCAGAAAAACGACAGTGTACCTAGGCGTTCACCAGGGCAGCCTGGGAGTTGTCCTCCATGGCTTAACAACCACACATGGTCTGAGGGGTGGAGGTATTTGCTGATGGTGGGCTGCATCCTGGACAGAGCACAAAGAGCCAGGCTCCTGGGCACTTTGGGGGAGAGGCTGAGGTGGTGGCTGGGAAGGACAGAGCCCAGCCACCCACGTTTGTGTTGAGGTTGAATCTTGGTTGCCGAGGACCTGACTTCTTTGCAAGTGGTATGCACAGTGCTGGGTTTGGTTTTCATTCTGCTACATAGCCAGTTAGCTCCCTGCTAAGCTAAGATAGTACACGCTGCTTCATGAAGTATTTCTCTCCTAGAGCCAGGGCCAGGTCAGAATGTGACAGCCTCCTTATTGTGGTTGTCAGCAAGGTTGTTGGGTCAAATGTAGAATCCTCTACAGCAAGACTCAGTGGAGCATAACATGGAGTCAATTTGCAAAACAGCACACTGAGGCAGAGGTCCGTGAGTGGATAGAGTGAGGTCCTAGCGTGGTGTGTTGGTGCAGGCTGAGGCACACAGATCCCTGCAAATCTGAAAGGCTAGCTTGGGCTGGAGACCCCATAACCAAGAACAAACCCAAGTCAGGGCCTACTCAAGGTCAGAAGTGCCCTTCGGGTCATGATGCCAGCTAGGCCCCCAGACCCCTGTGATGATGGATCTCGGCCCAGATGACTGCTCTCATAGTGAGGAGGGAAGGAGGGTCTCAATCTCAGTGCTCATGGGGAGTATTCCCCTGACCTGGTGGTGCAGCTCAAACTGTTGCAGCATTTGCAAAGACTGACCTGGAGAGTGGCAGCCAGCAGTCACAAGAGACCAGACGGGCTGTGGGGCCTGGTGACCAACTGAGGAGAGAGGTCTGCAGGGAGAAGAGACGCAGCAAGGCAGCTGATGGAGTGGCAGGGGTTCTGGTCTAGCTGGCCAGGGGACTGGATATTTGTTTTTTTGTTATTTTTTTCTCTTTCTCTCTCTCTCTCTTTTTTTTTTTTAAATAAGGAAATTGAATAATTTCAACCATACCACCAGGAAAACTTGATTACTTCTTACGGATGAATATTCAAAATTTGGCATTTAAAATTTCTTGAGCTTTTAAAAATAACAGCTATAAATGCAAAGTACTATTGATAATAAAACCAAGTGTTTATCCATGTACAAAAAAGGTCAGTTATGTTTTAAAAGTACAATGTTGTGTTTTAAACCACAATTGCATAGTTCTAAAATGCCTGGACAAGAGTACAGAATTTTTATTTTTATTATTATTTTTTTTAAGAAAATTCAAGTTTGGCCAGCAGTGGGGTCTAAAGAACCCCTGGCCTAGCTCATGGGGAGCAGCTGGGGATGCAAGCTTTCAACATGAGTTATTGCATTGTGGCTGTGACTTCCGTATCCACCAGAATGGCTACAATTTAATCACAAAGAATTGGCATTTTAAAAACCACAGTTCTCCTTTTGGCTAATGTAACGCATCAGTGCAGAACTTGACTTAGAACATTATTTATCCCACCAGCACCTGGAAGCCCAACAAGAGCTGTCTGTGCTCCTGAGGGAAAGGTATGCATAGAGACTTGGTAGCAAGCCCTGTGCTCTCGCCTCCCACAGGCCCTGCGGCAGGAGCGTCACCGAGACTCGAGACTCGAGACTCGAGCAGGGCAGCAGCAGAGAAGGCACTGCCATTCCCATGCAAGACCTGCTTTTGGTGAATCTGGCCCAGGGGCTACCCTTGAGTACTGCGGTATTTGGCATGGCAGTGACCTTGCCCAGGGGGCCCACCTGTCCGGGGAGAGATGGCATCAGCGGCTGTGTGAGCAGGTGACCGCAAGGGATGAGGGACCCCTGGACTCTGAGTCAGGGTCAAGAAGATGCTCTAACATTTGGAGGAAGGGAAGAGCCTTCCTGGGGGCAGGAATTTGTAACCGTTGGCCAAGGGAAGTCTCAGAGGGCGAGAGGCAGCTGCTGTGGTGCTGCGGCCACTGGCTGTTGTCAGTGTTGCTGCATCCGAACACCAGTGGCCATTGGTGGGAACTTTGGGTGGCACCTCGTCACGCCGCTGCACAGACAGCTCCTTCAGTTCCAGCCTGTCTGCCTCGCCCTCCTCCTTGCCATGGCGAGGGGACAAGTTCAGCAGGCTGAGGACATCTCTTTTGGATGTCAAGGTTCCTGGTGCACCTCGACATATTTTTCGGGGGCCCCTGGGGGGCTGGGGTGTGCTCTGCCAGAGCATCTTGAGGCTGTGCACCGCCTGCACCTTCTCATCGGGGGCATCAGCAGGACTGGAGCGAGCAGAGCCAGCTGAAGAGTAGGAGAGCGCAGGAGATGGCGCACTGCACGCAGGGGATGTGTTCCGGGGGGACTTGGAAATGTGAGCGCTGTACGGAGAGCTGGGGTACTTGAGTCTGAAGAGCGGAGGGTCTGCCGGGGAGACTGGGGTGTCACGGCCGGGCGATGGGTGGCTGCTGCCAGGCGGGCTCAGGCCATCCTTGCCTGACACCTCTGATGCGGCAGGGCTGCTTACCTTGGGAAGGGAAGAGCTCCTGGCTGGGGGCTGTGGTTTGATAGTGAGTGGGGATAGCTGGCTCCTCTGATGAGAGAGGATAGGCTTGCTGAAGGCGCTGGTCTCTGAGGCCCTGAAGACTGTGGTGCTGCTGGGTGCTACCACCCCATCTTCTCGGTCAGGGCTGGCTGGGCCACCGTTCCGCTGAAGGCGCTCTACCGCCAGGAGGTGGCTTTTGGTCTCCTCTAGGATCCTCTGGGCCAGCTCCTGGGGGTCCAGCTTTGGGGTGCTCTCCTCCTGGGACTTCACAGTGCTGTCGGTCTCCGTGCTGGACTGGTCCGACTCACCTGTGTCTGAACTTGCCAGTTTACCCACTTTCTGGAAGGGTGAGTTCGGGCTGGGGATCAGGGTCATCTTCACGGGGGAGTTGGGAGTGCTGACACTGCCCTTGGAGCTGACCGAAAGCCTCACCCCACCTGGTGCCTTGACACAGGGCTGCTTGGGGTCTGGGGAGAAGCGCGCCTTCCCCTCGCCTTGGTAGGTCGCCAGAGGTTCCATGCTGATGATGGAGAACCCCTCGTATTCTTCTTCTTCCTTGCTGGCCCCACGTCTGGCCTGGGGGGACATCTGGCGCCGTGGCAGGGTGGCTCGTTGAGGGTGTGTGCTCTTGGACCTATCATAGTCCTGTCGTCCTCGGGGAACCCCGCTTTCCAGTCCCCCCTCGGGCTTGGAAACAAAACTCATGGAGGAGGCAATTGAGCTGAGGCTGTACACGGAGATGGCGTCCGAGGCGATGCTGTCTGCCCCCGTGGGTGAGAAAGGAGGATGCTGGTAACCCAAGGGCAGAGTGTTGGACACAGACTGTGCAGATGCCAGGGACTCCAGGGAGGATGAGCTGTCCAGGCTGAGGCGCTTGGGGAGCTCGGTGGAATCTAGAACGGAAAGAGCCATTAGGATTTGACAGACTGGCCTTTCCTTCATGAGGCTTCCTAATGCTGGGAGCTAGCTAAGACTTACTACATATGTACAACTTGAACTAACCCCGTCCTCCTGAACAAGAAGTAAAGACCCTACTACTTGCCTAGCCGTGCACCACAGGCTACCACTCAGCTGCCAACTTACTATCCCTGGGAGGACAGCAGGGCCCGGCACAGTCCCATGGACCTCCTCTTACACTGTGTTTATGGCCATGGAGTAGGAATACCCTGACACCATGCCATGTCCCATTAACTCCACTGTCCCTCGTTTTGTCCCCACATTGCTGTCTGTCCCTGAGGTGCTGGCCTCAGGCAAGCTAATGAGCTTGCTGCCTGTATGCCCCAAGGATGAAGCTCTCCAGAGCTAGGAGCTCTGTGGGCCTCTCTTCCAGAAGACAGAGGCATCACTCAACTCTCCTGGAGGGGGACAGGGGAGGAGCTTACCGAAGAGTGACAGTAGGGACTGGAGAGCAAAGTGGGTGGTGCGCCGACTAGCCTGTTTACCGGTTTTCAGGATCACTTCCTCTTGGCCTACTTCGCATAGGTCAAACCCTAGAGGAACACAGAAGATGCATGGTCTCACCATGGGCAGTATGGCAGGGGTGCCAGTGAGTACCCAGCTGAGGTTTCCCAGCTGAGCCATCAGGAGGTCAGGCTGCCTTTCTCAGAAGAGCTACAGGGCACAGCCTCACCTCCTGATGTGGAATGTTGCCTGACTCTTCTGCAGTCTTCTTGGAGTCAGGCTACGTGAGACTGGACACTTAGCCACAGGATGGTTTGCTCAGACTCTCCAGGGCAAAAGTGGCTGCTACGCTTAGCACTGGGGCAGGACTTCAGGTTGGCATCCAGGAAGGAGGCCTCTCTGTGCCTGAGGACAAGGTCTGCCTGCATGCCCTCCATATCTGTTGTCCTTGGGGTCTTGGATGTACTTCTACTAAATGGAAGACTCCCTTTTGTGCCTAAAGGGCTGCCAGGTCCCCCTCCTGTGGGTTTTAATGGGCTTTAGAGTAGCGCAGAGGGCATCTGCTTCCCTGAGTGAGAGGCTGGCTAATGAGTTGTTGATGCTGCAGTTCAATGACTTCAGAGACACCATAGCAGCCACACTGAGGTGGGGGGCATCCCTTGAGCCTAGGAGTTCCAAGTTAGCTGAGCATCACAGAGGCAGCCAGCCAATACTCTCTCAGGCATTGTGGACAGAGACTATCCCGAGAAGAGACCAGCTAAGCTCCCTCCTTGAGACATCACTGAGCCTGCTGGAGATGGTGGGGTAGGGTAGGGCAGGGAAGGAAAGGGCGCTTATATGAGGGTTCCTTACTGGCCTGGAGGCCCTGCCCTGCCCTGCCCGAGGCCTGGTGTGCCCCCTTCTGACTCTACTCTGGTGCTGCTCTTGGTTCTTCTGTCTTGACTACTAGTCACTGAGGTCTGGCCTGGCCACTGTCCCTTCCACCAGCCAGTAGCCCCCTGGACACGTGGTAAAGCTTGTGTGGGTGTTGGTGAGGTCAAGACAGATCAGAGTGGACGCAGTGATGGAGGGAAGGGGGCTACAGCATTAGCATTCTTTGGTTAATAATTTCTACAACACTGGGTCTGACCCAACAGAAAACAGGAGGGAAAACAGAAATTAAGTCCAAGGCGGTTGGTCCTACCGAGAGCTGCCAGGAACTCATGACACCCTGGGAGCCGCCAGAGCTGGACACTCAGGGAGACTGGAATGGGAGCTGAGGCAAAGTCCTGTTCCTTCTCACAGGCCTGCAGCTGAACCAGCACTTGATGGAGCTGAGGGAGGGACAGACAGATGTGAGCATGGGCATGCAGAATTCTGAGCACCCCACCCAAGCTTCATGTCACCTGTCACGTAGCGCTGACCTCTCATGACACCTGCAACCCCTGAGGTCACATCTACTGCAGACCCCACCCTGTGTACACTCACTGCAGCTGCACCCTTAGTCACACCTAGTGTAGCCCCCCATTCACACCTACTGCAGACACCCTGGTCACACCTACTGCAGCCCTCCCCAGTCGCACCCACTACAGATCCCACCCTGTGCACACTCACTGCAGCTGCCCCCTTAGTCACACCTAGTGTAGCCCCCCATTCACACCTACTGCAGACCCCACCCTGTGCACACTCACTGCAGCCCCCCCTTTAGTCACACCTATTGTAGTTCGCCATTCACACTTACTGCAGCCCCCCATGCACACCTACTGCCACCCCTGGTCACACCTACTGCAGCCCCCCTGCACACTTACTGCTGTCCTCCCTGGCCACACCTGCTGCTGGCCGCCTCCCGTCACACCTGCTGCTGCCCCCCCCGCCACACCTATTGCAGGCCCCCCAGTCACACCTACTGCTGTCCCCCTTCCCCCATGCACACCTCCTTCAGCCCCCCCTGGTTATACCTACTGCTGACCTCCCTGGTCACAGCTGCTGCCACCCCTTCACCCCCAGTCACACCTGCTGCTGCCCCCATCCCCCACCTCATGACACCTCCATCAGACCCCCCTGGTCACACCTACTGCCCTCTGCTGGCCATGGGTAGTATGGCAAGGAGCTATGTGGAACAAAGGTGGAGGAGCCTCCGAGGGCCCAAGCTCTGCTTCAGCCTCTGCCTTCCCTAAAGCACAGGAGAGGCTGTGGGATTCGGGGAGGGGAGCTGGGACTGGTTGCCTCTGTTTTGCTCACATGTCTAAAGGTAGGCCATCTTTAGGGTCTGGTATTAGATGGGGAAGATTTGAACACTACATTTTGTGACCGCAACACTCGTGTGACTACTCAGGTGTCAGGTGAACTCTGCTTCTCGGGTAGGGGGTGTTCTCCCTCCCTGTGTTTGTCACTGGTTTTGCCTCTGCTGCTCTAGTGAAACTTGAGGTCAAATCAGGACAGAGTGGAACAGGAAAGGGGTAGCCAGAGCAGAGGTGGGGACAAGCCCCAGCCCAGAGCCCTGTGCCAGTGTGCATGGCATGGCCAGCGAGCTCAGAGCCAGGGTGCTAGGGTGGGCGGGCAGGCGCTCACCTGACAGCAGCCGCTAAGTTAGAGTTGTACTTACCATTCCCACCATATTTTTAACAGCCTTCAGCCAGCAGAGTATGAGAAAAGGAGAGAGAGAGAAAGAGAGAGAGAGAGAGAATTTAGATCCAAGCACAGCAGTTATGCACACAAGCTGATTGCTGCCTTAGGAGGTGCTGCACCAGCCTGGCTCTGACTGGAGAGGAATGAGAGGCAGCAAGGGGAACACAAGAGACGAGCACACAGGAGACACTTCGGCCAGCGTCCAGTTATTCGGGGCTCCACAGTCCCATTGTTCCATAAAAGCAAGAGACAAAGAGCTGGCACTTTGAGGCTCTTGGCTTTGCCCACAGTGTAGGAGTGCAAGTTCTGCATTCCTGTCTGGAGAACACAGAGCTGTGTTCTGGATCTTTGAACATGCAACATTCTAGAAGTATCCTCTGATGCTATTCAGTGAGCAGATGAGGCATGCTAATTATAAAACCAGCGGGAACTCAAGCCAGGTCATTGACTGGTTCTGTGTCTCAGTGATGGTGCCAACAGCCCTGGGGGTGGGGAATCCAGGAGCCACTGAGGGTGTCTACCCTGGCGAAGCTCACATAGGGTACCATACTGCACATGGCTGAGACTGGGTCAATATACTTCAGCAACATGCACTACTGTGCCAAGTTATAGCTTCCAGGATGGCCAGGGACTCTGCTTCCTTGAAGAATGCCATACAGACCCCACACACACACCTGTACGTACACCTGGGTGGACTCTGGATTCTCAGTGGCCAGAAGGAAAGTCGGGGGGACAGAGAAGCTGCTGGGAGTGGGGCTGCTTTTGGAGCTCAGAGTCAGAATTCAAATCCCTGAATTCCACCCACATTTCCTCAAAGCTGCCTCTCCTCTACAAGGCTTTGCCCTCAGGGTCTGACCCAACACTGTGATACTGGTCCATTATCTGGGAGAGCTGGGGGAGGTGGCAGGACACGAGAAGACGGTGAAAGAGGGTTCTGGAGACACCTGGACCAGCAGCAAGGCTGTGAGCCCAGAGATGCTGTCCCAGCCCTTTCTCTTCACACTCCACATTCCTGACAGGCCCACCTGCCCAGCCTGCACCTGGCCCAGCCCACCTGGCCCAGCCTGCACCTGGCCCAGCCTGCACCTGGCCCAGCCTGCACCTGGCGCCTGGCTGTACTCACCCGGCTGATGAGCTGCTCTCCCGTCTCTGAGGCTGTGATGAGCTTGCACAGTGCTTGGAGAGCTGGGTTGGGCAGACCTGAGCCGAGACAGAGGAGCAGGAGTCACCTCCCAGGGAAAGTGTTCCAGGCACTTAGCACTGAGGGCAGTTAGCTACAGGTTGGCCAGGCCAGAGACATGTTCCTGTGTGGCCTGGGACAGGAACACGTGGCCTCCAGAGGAGAGGGACCCTGACACTGTGCTTCACTCTCCCAGTTACGGCTCCAGGATAGCCTGGATCCCAGGTGGTGGTGCACCTACGTCACCCTGGTGGTTCTGTGGTTTTGCCAGAAGCATAGCCACTGATGACAGGATCTGCCCAGGGCCACTTTCATCCCCCGGGACAGGACAGAGCCCAGGTGGGGCCAGCACACCATCATAGACAGGAAGACCGGGTAAGGTGGGTATCAGCCATGCATCCATGGCAGTGTCTCAGGGACCCTGTCACCTCTGGGGATGCTTCTAGGGACAAGACCCAGCATCCTTGTGCCGACTCAGTACACCCCACCCCACCCCACTCCCCGTGCCGTAGCAGCTTACCCAGCAGGGCCTGGAGAGTGCTGCTGCATTGCTGCAACCTGTCGCCTGGGTCTGAGGTTGGAAAGAAGACGGCTGCTGGCAGGCCGCTGGCAGCAGGGTCCAGCCGGAAGCCCACTGCTGTGAGGAGAGCCTGCCACCCAGGGATGCCGCCCACTTTGTTCTCGACGCTCTGCTGAGACGTGTACATGGCGTTGCGCTGTCCATTCTGGATCCGCTGCAGGGACTTCTCCACCTGATGGGGATGAGGCAGAGACCCAGGTCAGCCTGTTCTCCTCCTGGGGCTTTGGGGAAAGTCGGTGTCATGCTGACTACTGCCACCTGGGAAGGCCATTTGGACAGGCCTAAGGACATGATGTCGAGGCCTTATGCATAGGAGGGCGTGACTGCCAAGAGCTGGTCTTCAGAGCTGCAGGGCTAGGGCAAAGGAGGGGTCTTCCCTTCTCCACTCCACAGAAAGCGGCCTCAGTCCAGAGCCTGCTCCAGCCAGAGCCTGCCCAGGCCTATACCCTCACTACCCTGCCAGTGCCTGCCAGTGCCTGCCAGTGCCTGCCAGATCCTCATTTTCTGCACAACTCTCTCAGTGGACACCTGACTCTGTCCTGAGATGTCACAGGCCCCTGAGGCACATGTGTCCCCATAGAGGCTTGCAGACTATCCAGCATGTCACCCGAGGCTTCTCTTAGAGTGAAGCATGAATCCGACATTTTGGGGAAAAGAAGTGTCCATTTACTAAGGGTCAGGAGTGTCTGTCCTTGGGTCTCAGAGGCACATTGCCTCCTGCAGGAGAAACGGGTATTGTTACCAGAAGGGTTATCAGGGGAGCTTGGGGTGTGGTTCTGACTGTTAACCCAAAAGAGGAAAGCAGTAAATATACCCATGGCTGTAGGCCTTGTGAGGCCCTGAGGGTGCCGGCTGGACAGAGACTCCACTGCAGGAAGGGTGACTAGGAGAAGTCTGTGGTAGCATGGAAACAGTGCCTTGGGTGTAGGAGGGACTCAGAAGGGCTCACAGATATGGGGTGACGGAGAAAGCTAATGTCTCAGCATCCTTGAGCCTGGAGTGTCACTGATCACAGCAGCTAGGCTCCCCTAGGTACAGCACCTAAGGTTCAGAAACTCCACACAGACCCAAGCTTGAAGAATGGTGTGTACCTTCTCTTTCACTGATGTGCACAGAGCCCCAGACCCAGGGTGTGGGGCTGATGGGCCTGGCTTGAGTTGTCTCCGTGCGCTAAGATGCCTAGATGGCCTGCCCACCTACTTCCCACTCCCGCAGGGGGGGTCCTCTGAAGCTATGGTGCTTGCTCTAGCCCTGTGAGGTGAGCACAGAAAACTGTGTCCAGGGTTGGGCTGGCATGACTGGAGACTGCTCTCCCTGTTCTCAGCAAAGGGGAAAGATAGGACAAGTTTGTGTCACCGTTTTATTTTGGGGGTAGGCAGTAGTAGTAGTCCGGGTCAACCTTTAACCCCTGATCCTTTCAGCTGTACCTTCTGAATGGCTGCCTTAACTGGTAATTTCTGACTGTACAGGAGCCTTCAGGCCTCATGGACACTGGGGCTGGCCGAGGGCACAACCAGCCCTTTCCTGAATCCAGGGAAAGCCTCTGGTGACGAAGTCTGTCAGCTGCTGGGGTCTTACTGCTGGTCTGGGACTCATCCCGATCATGCACCCTGAGACCTTGAAGAGTCCTCTCACCCCCTCCAGGTAGGGAACTGGGCAGTTGGATCCAGCCACCCCCATCACATGCTGTCCCAGCTGGTTCTCGCTGGCACCTTACCCAAGTTCCCCAGAGGGGCCCCATTGGCCCTTACCAGGTGCAGCAGCACGCGTAGAGCGTCCCGTGCCCGCTCCGGGTGCTGCAGGATCTCCGTGAGCGCCTGGCCGATGAGCGACGAGGGGCTGTTCAGTTTTATGTCGTTCCCGATGAGTGTGAAACCTGAGGACAGCACAGCGGGCTCCTCAGGGGACAGCACTGCCACCCTACCCTGAACATTTCCTCCCAACTGCCCAGCAAGAGAGCCAGCGCTGGTGGGCGTGGGCTCAGTCCCTGGCCTCTTGGGCATCCATGCTCCTGGCTGTCTCTGTGAGCCATGGGAAGGTACTCCAGAGCGGCCCCTGGGCTGGGCAGCCCCAAGCTTCCTTGTCAGAGAGAGAGAGGCCTAGTGGGAGAGAACTTGGGGCAGGAACCAGCAACCAGACGGGTAAAGGCATGTCCCTCCGACTCAGGAGGAACAGCCTGAGCTAGCAGAAAAGGCCAGACAGTTAAGCAACAGGAGCCCATTAGTCTCCTATCTGGACCCCTTAGCTCCTTTGCCTGCCTAGGTCATCTATCAAAACAACACAAAACAAAACAAAAAACAAGTGAATGCCACTTCCAAACAAGTGCAGTGGCCCAGGAGCCTGCACAGGCAGGGAACCTGCAGGAAGGAAGGGCCAGGCAAAGGGTCCGGTCTCTTACATGGGTGCTGTGGGGCCTAGACAGGACAGGTTGGTCTGACGAGAGGCCGTGGGTCACTTGTGCTCTACCAGAGCACCAGCCATTCAGTGGCACAGCCACACTGAAGCCTTGTGCTGCTAGGTGGAAGGCAAGGCTACCCTGGAGGAACCATGGCACCCGCTAGGCGTGATGTGCTGGACTACAGGGGGCAGGTAACTTCTACATGGCACACAACCCTGCTTACACCTTCCCACGACCACATCAAGGGTCTTCTTTCCTAACACGGGGTTTTGAACTAGGTGCCCTGGTGACAGACAGGCACTGGTGACAGACAGGCACTGTCCACTGATGCCGAGAGCCGTGGATTCCTTCTGAGTCTGGAAGGCGGTGGCTGTGCCTCCAGGGGCCGAGTATGAGGGCCTTGGCACCCAGAGCCTGCTTCCCGCCCTCCCACAGCTGCAGAATGGGACTGTGGGGGACCACCCAGCGCCCACCAGCAGGCTTCAGCTCCCTACCTGCCCAGTTGGAGGGATGTGAGAAGGCCTTGCTGCTCTGCACTGCCTTCATGGCCTCACCCAGGGAGGCGCTGGCCTTCAGGCCGTTCAGCAGGGATGAGTAGAAGGCGTGGACAAACATCTTGGAAGCTGCGACTGGAACGGGCCACAGAGCCACGAGTACGCACTGCGCACCAGCAGCTAGGAAGGCCCGTGTCAGTGCTACCAGGCCATCCGCTGTGACACGGCTGTTGGCCTCCTGGGAAGAGCTGAGCACCACTAGCTTCACAGACAGCCGCAGGTCCAGGAGGTCGGCCGCGGTGAGGAGCAGCTCCCGCAGCGGTGGGCAGTCTGAGATGCTTTCCACATCACTTGCGTCATCCTGCACCCGCAGCGACTCGGGGATCGTGTAGGGGTGACCAAAGGAGCTCTTGCTGCTGGCGGGGTTGCCCTCTGTGTTGGGCGTGAGGACTAAGGCCGAGAGTTTCCAAGAGACATGGGTAGCAAAGTGGATACACTCAGCCTGGGTCAGGGCACTCATGACCCTTTCCTTGGTGGCCATACTGCCCACAAGGGGCTGGCAGCCCAGAAGCTCTGACACCATGTATGCCTCCTCTTCTGCCGAGGGCATCGGCCCCCACAGCCACCTGTCCATCACTGCTGAGGGGAGCTTAGGGTTGCCTATGACAGCTGCCATGGCGGTGGAGCTGGAATACGTGGGCGGGGTCTTCCTCAGGTGACCCTGTAAGGAGAGGAGACCCTGTCAGCTGGGCATCTGGTGTCCTGGTATCGTCACTCAGCCTGGGTGTTGAGCATCTTTGTGATCAGTAGAGCCAGTCCCCGCTGCCAGCAGGGTAGAGGCTTCTGCCAGCCAGTGCCTAATGTGCTTTGTAAGCCTGCCAGCGTCAGAGACACCGGCTCCCTTCCCACCTGGGACCTGTACTCCGCCACGGAGACTCCAGAAGCTCGCTCCTTTCCCTCTGCCTCTTGAGAAACATAATCCGACAACAAACCACCGAGGCAGAACCTACCCCATATACACTGGGCCCTGGGCCTGGGCCTGGGCGCTAAGCCTGTCAGCCCTCCAGGCTGCATGGGAGACCCCAGAGTCGGGCAGTGTGTTACCTTGGAGTGCGGACCAAGCGAGCGGACGGCAGGCACGGCGATGAGGGTAAAGCGCTCATACAGGTACTCGTTGGAGGCGCTGCCCTTCAGGAGAGCAAAGGGGACAAGGTAGAGCTCCCCCTCCAGAACCAGAACCAGCTGCCGGTGCCGGCCCACGGGGCCGCTGGAGTGCATCAAGCCCTGCAGAGTAAGAGCAAGAGTTGACTCAGGGAAAGAGGCAACGCCCAGGACTGCACTGGTCGACTGTCAGGGCTGGTCTGGAAGCTGGATACTGGACATGCTACCCTGTACAAGTGTCAGCAGGTATCCTGCCTGACTCAGAGGTGAGGCCCTTGTGTGCCTCGCTGGGAGATAGAAGGTTAAGTAGTGGACAGTCTGTCAAGGTCTGGGAGAGACTGAGGCAGGGAGATGACAGTCACCAAGCCTGAAGGGGAATGGCACCCAAAGAAAGCAGCTGTTGGTGGACCCAGGTGTTTTACCTGGAGTCTGAGGATGAGTGCAGAGGGAGCTGCCCTAGAGGCACCCCAAGACAGCAGGAAGACTGGGCTGACACCATGACCCAGGAGTGCACGCAAGGACCCTCTTGGGCAGCAAGGACTCCATGATGTGAGCCTGACGAGTCTCCCATTTGGTGAGCACAAGGCCAGATACTCAGAGCGAGAATGAAGGATTTGGGGTCACGGCATGTGTCTGTGGCCCAGGAACTACCGTGATGATCGGGCCTCTTCCCCAGGGCCTGGCTTTGAAGGTGCTGTCTCCACTTATGGCTTCTGGGGATGAGAAGGTATCAGAGAGGCAGCATCTCTCCCGACAGAATTTAGGTTGAGGACCTGGGGCAGTCGGTGTGCAAGGTAGACACCGGTTCGCTCTGCCCAGAAGTAGCCTTTTCCAAAGTGGGGCTGTGATGTGGAAGAGGAAAGCCAGCTGGGAAGATGACCCAGAACCCAGGCGTGGTGATGCACACCCATAATCCCAATACTCTGGGGAGAGGAGGCCGGGGGGCGGTGTGTGTGTGTGCATACCCATAATCCCAATACTCTGGGGAGAGGAGGTGGGGGGGTGCATACCCATAATCCCAATACTCTGGGGAGAGGGGGCGGAGGGGTGCATACCCATAATCCCAATACTCTGTCTGGGGAGATGCACACCCATAATCCCAATACTCTGTCTGGGGGGGGGGGGTGGGCACACCCACAATCCCAATACTCTGTCTGGGGAGAGGGGGGGGGTGGGTATACCCTAACACTGGAGACCGGGGCCTACACTGGAGACCAGGACTGTACTTGAGGAGAAGCATGGGAGGAAGTGGGGGAGGAGAGAGGGAGGCTGTGAGTGAGGAGTGTGGCCGATGGTCAACAGAGATGGAGTGGAAGCCGCCGCAGCCCCGGGGTCGTCTACAAACGCCTGCCTCATGGTCCAGCACGTTTCCTGCCGACACGGCGAGGTTGACAGGCTGTGCCCTCAGGAAGCGAATGTGCTCATTCGACCCAGTTGCCTGCTCCTGGGGGCACCTGGCCGAGGGTGGCAGAAATGCTGGCTAACCCAAAGTGACATGTGCCTAGTGGGAAGGCCAGGCTTCGCGGCCCTCAGGCCTTGCTTCCTTTATAATCTGGCTAACACTGGAGGAGAGTGGAGAATTGAAATCACTGCGCTGCTTGTTTGCTTTACAAGCCATTCCCAAGAAGAGCTAAATGAGCTGTTGTGGGGCACAGGGAGTAGGAACGGCTTCCCCGAGCTGCCCGAAGGGCGTGTGTGCTCACAGAGGGTCAGTAGGAGTGTAGGCATCTAGGTCTTATGCACACCAAGGCCTGAGCTAGACCTCAGTGGCAGGAATGGCAGGGCCGTGAGCTCAGAGAGGTCACCATGAGGTCATCAGGTAGGTCATCTGGAGGCTCTACAGAGAAAATGCACCCTGGTGCACGGTCACAGGGGCTCTGCTAACTCCACACATGCCACAGGACCTGGGCCACAAGCACAGACAGTGGCCATGTGTCCTGGAGGACAGTGTCCACTAACATGGCTGTGCTATTGTGAGTCCCTCCCCAGAGGCCTCGGCTTTCCGATGCACTGCTGGGCAGTGCCCATCCTGTGTTTGCAGCAAAGCAGTGTAAGTGTGTGAGAGGGCCTGCTCATGAGCGTACAGTGTGTGTGTGTGCAGAAAAGCAGTGTGTTTAAGAAGCCGTTACTGAGTAAGACTCGGCTGTGTTAGCCCGACACCGTTACAGACATAGGATGCCAGTTCAGAGGGTGGCAGGTACCAGCATGGGTGCCAGGCTGGGTCCTGCACTGGAGGCTGGAAAGGGCCAGGAAGACCTGGCTCAGGAAGGTGGGTCCATTAAGATGAGAGCAGAGCCAGACAGCAGGGTGCCCTGACCTGGGAATAAGTGGCCCATTGTGCAGTGTGAGTGAGGACGCTCTGGTGAGGTTAGGGAACAGCCTGCCATGTGTCAGTCCCACCTGGAGACACACTGGAAGAATAGAGGAAAGATGTGCCAATGCACGGTAGCCAGTGCTCCCAGGTGAGCCACAGGATGGGGGACACCCTTGAGCCTCACAGCCTGATCTTGCTGTCTGGGCTCCTCGGATGTTGCCTCATTGGACAGCACCAAGCCTGGCACAGACCTGAGCATATAAGACCTCTCTCTGGTTGTGTGAAAGGAGGAGGGTGGGGGTGGGTTGGGGGACCAGCTAGTGCCAGCTCCTAAGGGAGGTGTGGGGAGCTGAGGGGTGGGTGGAAGGGAGGAGGAGAGGTGGTGGTGCTTCACACACCGCACACAGGGCAGACACACAGGACCTGTGCGGATCTGGCTGGGAAAGGGCTCTGGCTCCTGTACTCTTCTCTATAAGAGAATGACTCAGAGCCCAGACAAGCCCACCAGAGACAGGTTTTTCTGACTCCTGATATTTTCAGAACAAGATGGGGTGGGAGTAGGGGAGAGAGTCCTGATGTCTGTCTGCTCCATGGTGCAGCCTTCTGTGGGTCTAAGCCTTGCTGAGGACTGAGTGGTGTGGGAGAGGAAGGCACCGCCTGCAAGACCTGCACTGTGGCCCAGGAAGGATGGGGGCAGCCTTTGCAGAGGAAAGGAAGGGCTGTCCTGTTGCAGGTGGGTGGAGGTAGCCCTCCGTAACCAAGGAGGTGCCTCAGCGTCCACTCAAGGATTGGCTGTGTCCTCTGAGGGAGGAGGCCATCCTACGAGACAGTCAGACGGTGGGAAGGTGGACGGTGGCATCTCAGCTATGGGCCAGGCCACTCAGCCACCTTCCTCTCAACCTTCTCCTTGTTGGTCTCTGGTGGCCTGCCTGCCCTCCAGGGTGGCCTAGCAGCACACATCATGCTGTATGGGCCAGCCACAGTCTTTCTCGGTTTGTCTTGGACATGCACCCACAGTTCTGGAGTGTCTACAGAGCTCCCTCATACTGATGGCTCCTCTTACCCCTAGCTAGTGCCTTCCAGGTAGCCTAGGGTGCGACTTTACCTCCCGACTACTGTGATGGCGGGCATTTCTGGAGTGGAGACGGAGGCTAAGGAGAAACAGCAAGATGGGGTGGGAGGCTCCTTTGTCCTCTGCATGGCATGGGCAGAGCTCCCACTACCTGCACAGGACAATGCCAGCGTCCCTTCCTCACAGCCCAGGAAGCAAAGGGAGCTGCTGTAGCACGGGCCACAGCACAGGCTGTCAAGTGTGAGGTGTGGCTATCCACAGTGACTCGGCCATGCTGGAACAGCCAGTGGTTGGTGCCACACCTGGCCTCCAGCCACATGTCATTTTCCCTCTGGCCTTTGCAGACAGCTGTGTATCTAAACCGTGTAAATGGCCTCTTGGAGCGCCAGATTCAAATTTTACTTCAAGCAGAGTGGAAGCAAAGGGGGATACAACGGTGAGGCTGTGAGCCCAGAGTCTGAGGGTCCAGAGGCCTCTCGGGGTCCGCAGAGTGAGTGACTGCCCCTCCCCCCCTGGAGAAGGCCCTGCTGCAGCCTGCCTCGAGGGCACGGTGCCTTGCACTGGGTGACACTTGCCTGCAGTGCGGAAGGTCTGCATGTGGGTGGAGGAACATCATACATGTTGCTGGTAATGTACAGGGCCACACTCCAAGTCAGCCCTGAAAACACCCCTGGCCACAGGTTGTCTGGCCACATGGGCTTCAGAGATGAGATGGATCCTTTGTCCTCTCTCAACGGAAGGGCAGACCTTGTCTCAGGGCCACTGCTGTTCTTAACACCTTTAATTAAACCGGTTGGGACCACCTCACCCCACCTCCTGCCAGCCTTTCACTCAAACATTCCATTCTGTTCCTTGGTGACATTAGGCTGGGTCTGACTTAGCACTTGCCGATGGCCCCTGTCACCCATCCTGACAGCACAGGACAGTACACTTCCTGGGCAAAATATTCAGCCAGAGGCTGGTGTTCCACCCCTACAGTAGAATATTCCGTCCCACTTTCCGTACTGCCGGCCTGTTCCCTAACAACAAGACCACAGCTAAAAGAAGGCACTTGTTCAGATAATCACATGCTCCATATGATGGGACCAGTGCTTAGGCTCGAAGCATCCACGATTCTGTCTCAGGGCTCCAGTCCTGATCTCAGGTTTCTGTGAAAACGTGGAGGGAGGGAACTGGCTGTTTCTGGAAGCTGACAGTGGGACTCCCCATAAGGCTGGCGGCATCACGCGCCCTCTGGTGGTCTCTGGAGAGGAGTGGCACGTTTACAGAAGGATTCCCAGAGGACGGCCATGAGAGGCCGGGAGCTCCTGGAATTGATGGGTTATGACAGCTGCTGGGCTGTCGCCAGATTCAGGGCAGTGTGTACCTGGCATGTCTACATACGCATGCTAAATATGCAGCTTCAGCTGGACGGGAAGAGGAATCCCAGGTTCTCAGACGTGCTCTCCTTGAGACACAGTGGATCCCTGAGCAGAGGCTCGCCATGCTGCATAGGGTGCCTGAGAGCTCCTGGCTCACACTGTCCTGCATCCCGAGCGCTGGGACTGCAGGATAGGCCTCAGCCAAGGGGTGAGCAGGGGTCACTCCATTCTCACAGTTTATTCCAAGGCCTTGCACAACTTTGGCCAGATCTCCCCTCCCCTCCCCCCTTTTGAAGCTGCTGAGCTCATGGATTGTGTTTAAACCTCTGACAAAGGAATCTTTTTTAGATTCCAGGGGTCCAAGAAACGCTTTGAATCGTGGAGTGAGCCCACAGCCTTCGGACAGAGGCATCGGTCCCTGGCCTGCAGTGGACACAGTCCTGGTGGGTACCTGGTGGTCATGTGAAGGTGCTTTCTGATGGCTGTTTTACCCCTTTAAAGCTGAGACCACCCTCCCTTGCACCTCTGCAGGAACAAGAGGGTGTGTGGACGTGGCTTAACGCACTTAGTCTGGGGGTGTGACCACAGAAGAGAGACTGTGGGAGAGGGACTGTCTGAAGCACACCCCGCTGACTCCAGGCACTTGGTGAGCCCTGCCCCCAGCAACCTCCTGGCCTCAGCTTCCTCTGCTGACTCCCAGCTCAGCTTGGACTCACCAAGTGTTGGTCTCCTAGGGTGAACAGCGCCTCCACCAGGTACTGCCAGGTACTGCCCCAGCCTTGTACACAGGAAACTTGGCTTGGGTGGCTATAATCCCTGGGGGCTGTCTGGCTTCTAGTTCTTGGAAAGCCCCCAGTTTACCACAGGTGGCCACAAAAGCCATCGCCCTGTTTCTCCCTAGGGCCCCCTGCTTTCTGTGCTGTGTCAGACCCCATGCAAATGTGCTTCTGAGAGCAGCTCTATCAGGTGCCCAAATGCTCTAGGCCTCACACCAGCTGCTGAGGGACAAGAAGCCGAGGGGTGGTCCTGGCCCTGACTGGGGAGTGAGAAATAGCCAAGAGCCAAGTCCTGAGACACCATGTTGCTGTGTGGATGGCAGAGACCAGGGGACAGGGTTTCAGGATGGAGGCCTTGCTGAGCTGGGCAGGGGAGGAGCCAGGCAGGCAGAGCCCACAGTCGCAGTCGTCTTCCTCAGCATTGGTAGAGCAAAGGATGGAGGGGGCTCAGGCAAGTGAAGGATGGGGAGTGGGGAGCACTGATGGACTGCAGGGAGTGGGGAGCACTGATGGACTGCAGAGGGCTGCAGGGAGTGGGGAGCACTGATGGACTGCAGAGGACTGCAGGGAGTGGGGAGCACTGATGGACTGCAGAGGGCTGCCGGGAGTGGGGAGCACTGATGGACTGCAGAGGGCTGCAGGGAGTGGGGATCACTGCAGGGTAGTGGGGAGCACTGATGGACTGCAGAGGGCTGCAGGGAGTGGGGAGCACTGATGGACTGCACTGATGGACTGCAGAGGACTGCAGGGAGTGGGGAGCACTGATGGACTGCAGAGGGCTGCCGGGAGTGGGGAGCACTGATGGACTGCAGAGGACTGCCGGGAGTGGGGAGCACTGATGGACTGCAGAGGACTGCAGGGAGTGGGGAGCACTGATGGACTGCAGAGGACTGCAGGGAGTGGGGAGCACTGATGGACTGCAGAGGACTGCAGGGAGTGGGGAGCACTGATGGACTGCAGAGGGCTGCGGGAGTGGGGAGCACTGATGGACTGCAGAGGACTGCAGGGAGTGGGGAGCACTGATGGACTGCAGGGAGTGGGGAGCACTGATGGACTGCAGAGGGCTGCCGGGAGTGGGGAGCACTGATGGACTGCAGAGGGCTGCAGGGAGTGGGGAGCACTGATGGACTGCAGAGGGCTGCCGGGAGTGGGGATGGACTGCCTGGCGGGGTGGGAGCTCGGAGGGACTGCTGGGAGCTGAGATGGGGGGACTGCAGAGGAGTGCAGAGGACTGCAGGGAGTGGGGAGCACTGATGGACTGCAGAGGACTGCAGGGAGTGGGGAGCACTGATGGACTGCAGAGGGCTGCCAGGAGTGGGGAGCCCTGCTGGGACTGAGAAGGAGTGCAGAGGACTGCAGGGAGTGGGGAGCACTGATGGACTGCAGAGGGCTGCCAGGAGTGGGGAGCCCTGCTGGGACTGAGAAGGAGTGCAGAGGACTGCAGGGAGTGGGGAGCACTGATGGACTGCAGAGGGCTGCCAGGAGTGGGGAGCCCTGCTGGGACTGAGAAGGAGTGCAGAGGACTGCCGGGAGTGGGGAGCACAGACAGGAATGCAGAGGAGTGCTGGTGGCAGTGGGGGGTGGGGGCAGGAGGCTGGACACCGCAGTTCCCCCTGCCTGCAGCCCTGATGTGTTTTGCACCCTGACCTTTATCCCTGTGCTAACCAGACATGTCCTCCAGATGGTCCTCATGTCCTACAGAGGAAAGGCATCAGGAAGGGTAGCCAGGGTCACTTGTCAGGAAAGGGTGCCAGTAGGCAGAACAGTCACCCACAACTGTTAGGCCAGCTGAGGTACCCATTCAGGGGATGGGGAAATCATACGAGAACTGTGAGTTGCTGAGGGATGCTCCCGCCTCTGTAGACAGAATAACTGCCTGCGATGGTCCTGCCTGAAACAGGCCCCTGAACGTTCAGATCCACCAAGGTCCCCGCACCATCAAAGAGCACCGTTTAAATTAAGCAGGGACGTGGCAGCCAGAGAGCAGGGTGGGTTGTAGTCGGTGTCTACAGCACTGGACACTGGTTCTGTGTTTGAGACCCAGGCAAAGAGCAAGGGGGATGGCCTGGGTCATCGGGATAAACACCCAGGATTAGGTAGGCGTGGCTGGCATTCACTCCTAGCACCAACAGGGGGCTTCGCTGAGCCTCGTGGCCTGAATGCGTGCAGCCTGTGTAGAGCAGAGTGAAGCACACGCTCAGACCCACCAACCTGACTATCAGCAGCCAGTGGAGAATGTGTGTCCGCAGAGTGCTCTAGGTGGGTGTGCACGGGCACTGACCAGAAAACGATGTATTCTGATATCAAGGAGCCTCCCGTCCCAGGAACCACTTACCCCTTCCATGGGCGCGATGAGCAGATCGTACAGGGCACGGAGTGGGGGCTTGGCCAGTGAGTTCTGCCTCCTGGGCAGGGAGGAGGTCCCGTCCTTGCTGGGTGACACCGTACCACTGAACAAGCTTGTCATGCTGTGGCAGCTCCTGTGGAGACAGGACCAGGGTCGGAATCAGGCTCACCCGCCTTCGTTCTGGTGGCCTGCAGGGCCTCACAGCATGACTGCCAACTGCAGCTCATGCTTGTCCCTTGCAGGGGGTGGGGGTGTGGGCTGTCATACAACATGTGAGTTCTGTACATAACAGCACGCATGAATCTCTGTGGTGTCAGCTACATAATCGGACATCCTGGAGTGCTGGTCCTGCACGGAGCAATTGTGCTCTGTCAAGGACGAGGATTAGGAAGGGCGAGTGCAGATGCCAGGCTGACAAGGAAGGTGACATCCAGTAGCAGTGAACTCGCCTTCTAAGACAGCGATCGGCAGGCAAACCCCAGCCAGACCCTGGCGGGGGCCCCTCCATTTCACAGGGGTCCCTTGAGAGATTGGAAAGTGCTTGTAGAGGAAACACTCTGCAGCTATTTGGGGCAGTTTCACTAACACAGAGGCATCTTCATCCACAGGACCCCTGAGTCACACTCTCAAAGGATGACAAGGACACATGCTGACGAATGCAGAAAATGTGTCTAAGCACTGGCTGGCTGCTAGGCACAGTCATGGCCTCCGGGCCCTGGATGAGCACTAAGGTTGCAGGTAAATGGGGAGGAGGTGGCAGACTCTGCCTGTCTGCTTGGCAGCCTGACTTGAGGACTCAACATGGCCAGCTGGTAGCGCTCTCTGTGAGACTGCCCAGTGTTAGCAGTGAATTCCACTGTATGCCACAGGACCTACACTGGCAGGGACTGTGCCAGGTGCTGGATGGAGCAGCCGGCTGTGGCAAGTGCTCTGCCTGCTGGTGTGTGACAGCTGGGGTTCCCAGAAGCCCCCCCAACTCCCACCCCCACCCCCGTGTGCCTTTCTCACCCAGGTCTTCCCAGCCCCACCTATTTCCAGGGGCACGGAAGCATTGTTCCAGCTCCTGGGGTGCAGAGGCCTCGGCAGCTGCTCCCCTCTACTCGGGAAATATAATTACAGGTGTCAGGGTGTGCTACAGCTTTGCTGTCAGAGCCAGTGATGTGCAGAAGACCCTGGAGAGACACTCCACATCAAGGACAGCTCTCCTCTGAAGGTGAGATGTGCAAACTGTTCTCTGAAGGGATGCTTCAGCAGTGCGCAGCTCACTTCTGGCTGCACAAGAGAGCTTGGCTCAGTTCCCGCTTCCCATCAGCCTGGGAGCAGGCTGGCTCCCCAAGAAGCCCTCAGGGGCCCAGTCCCTTCTTTCATCTCTGCAACTGCCCTGGGCTGTGACGCACAGAATTTCACAGGCAGGGCAGGGGTCAAGCTTTGTATGCCACGGCTCTGGACTTGCACTACCACAGAGATCCAGCAGGTGGCGGTAGATCACTGCCTTGCCATCCATTCCCTGCTCCACTGGGGCTAAGTGAGCATCATGGATGCCTTCTCTTTGCTGGGGTGGTGCTTGACCAAAGAACCCTTCAGTCCCTTACCCCACCCGTCAGTTAAGTGAGTCAGACACATAGAAGAAGTGTGTGATGCAAGGTAACCAACATCTTGGGGGTGGAGAAAGAAATCCTGGACCAGATCTGGTTTCTAGAGGTGTGTAGCCCAGAGGATGGGGGAGCACACGGATCCACAGGGACAAATGCAAGGGAGCAGGCAGTGACCTCACTACCCAAAGCACCAGGGAATCTGCGAGGAAGGGAGTACTCAGCTAGGGTAGCCTAGGAACAGAGAGAGAGAGAGAGAGAGAGAGAGAGAGAGAGAGAGAGAGAGAGAGCGAGCGCACAAGCGAGCGAGCGCTCTGTCCTTCCTGGGAAAGCCCGACATGCTTGGCTGTGTTCCAGTGCCAGGCGAAGATCTCTGGGCCCTACAGAGGGGACGGACAGTGGAAAACAGGGCGGGGTGACGCTCAGACCTTCTGACTTAGCATCCTGGGGACGGGGTAAGGTGGTTGAGTGGGGGTCTGGAGACCACTCTCTTGCCTCAGGGTGCAGGTGAGGGATGAACCCCATCTTGCCATCACTCTGTTGAGAGGCCCAAGATGTCTCTCACGGAGCAGCAGCCACCTGGAGAGGCCAGCTTCCGGGATTACACCACATCGCTGCTCCCTGTGAACGAGTGCTGAGGCATGGGGTGGGGGCAGCCAGAGTGGGGACTGGAAGGGCCTGCAGGTCCCCTGCACGCTGGCTGCCAGCCTTCCTCATGCCACGACCCTTCAACACAGTTCCTCATGTTGTGACTTCCAACCATAAATTTTTTTCGTTGCTACCTCATAACTGCAATTTTGCTAATGTTATGGATCTTGATGTAAAAATCTTGTGTTTTCTGATGATCTTTGGTGACCCCTGTGAGAGGGTCATTTGACCTCCGAAGAGGTCGAGACCCACTGCACTAGCATATCCGGCTGGGACTGGAGTTACTAGGCATGGGCTGTGGAGACCAGAGCTAGGCTTCCAGCACTCACTGTCATTTACTGCAGCTGGGTATCGCGATACCAGGGTCATGGCGCTCCAGGGGCTACCTCTTCAGTCTGATCTCACCTCCCAACCTTCTATACGGTTTTGAGGGATTAGTTTATTGTAGGCAAGAAAGTGAATTAAGTAGTGAAGTGACCCTCTTGTTTCCACACTCAGCCTTGCTCTTGCCTGACAAGAGTCCACCAGCTATGAGCTGCTGTCGGCATACCAGGGAGCCAGCAGGTATTTGCAAAGTAGGTCCTTCGTTGCCACGCTGAGGGGGCGGGGGAGTCTGTGCAGTGCTAGGACTGGGGAAGGTGTCTACTCGGTGTCAGCTACAACCCTGTGAAGGCCTGAATCTAGTTCTGGGCTTGCTGTACTTGATCACAAATCAAAATCATATTCCTTGCCACACGGGTGGAGAAGATGTCCAGCCTGATCTCACACCTCCTTGCATCTGGCTGTGTCCTTACAATGCAGAGGGACACCCCCAAGGGCAGGAGGGAGGAAAGACCAGCCTGGCCCTCAAGCATTCGTCTTCTTTCCCTAAGTTGCTGGGGCCTGGGAAGGCAAACACTGCCGCCACCCTGATAACAATGACAGGAAACCAGGCTGCTGCAGACAAGGTACACAGTGCCCACACACAGGGCTGCCAAGCAAGGCTACCCACCCAGTCTGGTCCCTCTGCAGTCCCGGGACAGCCAGCATCCCTTTGAAGACAGGAACTATGAATTCTGACAAAATACGGCTAGCCTAAGTCTGTGAGAATAGCAGCTTTACCCGTGACCCACCCATCCGCTAAGTGGCAGGGAACTGGGGTCATGGTGGCTGGATGTGGACAAGGTCAATTTGGGGCCACTGCTGACTCCTACCGGGCTGGCTTCTTGGCCCTTTTCAGCCTCCTGAGTTGCAGGCCTGTGTTATCAAAAAGGGGAAGGCGGAGAGCCTGCCTGGCCTCCCTTTGAACTGTTGGCAGCAAGGTGGAGCACCAGACTGGCTTCTAGGGCTACCTGACGAGCCCCAGCTCCACGTCCCGTGGAGGGAGCGCCTTGCATTTAGCGGTAAGTGCCGTACCTGTGCAGGAGGTTGTTGTGACGCACCATCCTCAGGAAGCCTGTGGGGTCGGTAACTGAGTTCAGCTGCTTGTTCATCTCCTCCAACTGCTGCTCCATGATGTCTCCAGCCTCGCTTTCTGTCTCACTGCTGGCACAGGCCCTGCGGGAAACCACCAAAGAGCCGTCGGATTAAAGAAGGCATCACTGTGGAGTCGGCCTCCCGATGCCAAAGGCCCCCACTGCCTCCACACTGTGGCTCGCTTGTGCCTGTAGCATCTGCACCGCCGTGAACCGTACAGATGTACGGAGCAATGTCTGAACGGTCTGGGCCCAGCATTTAGCACTGGAGGAGCAGGCACTGTTTCCAGGCTGTGTCACAGCAGGGCTACCCCAGCACAGGAGTATTGTAGTCCATTCTAGAAACATTTGCTGATCACCTACACTGGTGCTAGACAAGATGGGGAGACGGACTCATCAGAATTTAATGGAAACCTCAGAGCACAGTCTACGTAAACAGAAATGTCCAGCAGAGCCCTGACTAGAGGCTTTGCTTCACATCCATGCTGCATGCTGTGCAGGGAGGTAAAGAGGACCACGATGACGCCCACATCACCACCCCACCCTCCCCACCTATGGCCTCCTGGGCTCACACGTAAGGGCTGAGTTTCCAGAGTGACTTATATTCTCCAGAGCTTGCATCTCCGTGATTCACAGAGTCTTAAATTCCCCTTGTTGAAATGACAGAGTGGTCTTGTATTCCTGACCCCAGCAAGCTGAGAGTAAGAAACAACGCCAGCAATACTCAGCCACTGGCCGTCAAGCCAGTCCAGAGCCTCACAGGGTCGGTGGTACATGCCTGCAATCTCAGCTCTTGGGAGATTGAGGGAGGAAAAACAAAATCATGCGTTCAAGGCCGGCTTCGACCTGCTAAGACCCTATGTAAAACATTTCCTTCCGTCAAGCAACCAGATGTGTACTAGATCCTTAGCTGGGCTGGCGTGACTGAACCCAGGCAGCCTCTGTCCTGGGGAGGCTCAGAGACAGTGCTGCTGATCACGGTAACCTTTACTCAGGAATAGCACAGTGCACTGCAGAAACAGCCACGGTTTGGGGGGGGGGTGGTGAGACGGGAATGCCAGCAAGCACGCAGGAATTGGCTACAAGTGCTGTACGTAGTAAGCCCTCAGCACCTCCTGGGCTTAGTCTTGGTCACTCTTCTGAGAGCCATAATGGAAGAGGCAGGACCAGCTGCAGCTCGGTAGGGAAGGTAGTGAGGCTTCAGGATGGGTGAGGCCAGGGAACAGTGGAAGGGAGGGCACCAAGGCCAGCCTCCCTTTCCCCCGTGGTGCCTGCTTTCTGGTCTGTCTACTATGCTCTGGCCCTTCCCTGATGGCCTTGGCCACCACACTTGCTCTTTCTCCTTTGTGGCTCTCTACACCTAAGGATTCTAGCTTGATTTCTTACCCTAGCCCTCTCTACTCCTGGGCCCCCCAAGGGATGGAGAGGGCTCTATCTTGCTCCATTCCCCTGTCTGTCCTGTGGGGTTAGCAGAGGTTCATGCTTAGATCACCAAGCTATGGAGGACAGAGGACAAAGGCTATGGTGTAACTGGCATCCTGGTGAGGGCTGGGAAAGGAGGGTACAATGTAGGCTGCATGACAGCCTCTCCAAAGTACCCACCTGTCCTGTCTGTACCTGCTCCAGCCCTGCTAGAGCCCAGCCTGCTACTCTGGTGAAGATGAAACATGCTGGCCCGGGCCGGCTCCAAGATGCTCACAGTTGCAACCTCTAAGAGAGCCATGAATCAGCACCGTGGAGCTGTGCCAGGGCTCATCCTGCTCCGGGGATGGACAGGGGAAAGGCAAGAGGCTCCAGAAAGGATTTCGGCTCAGAAGCTTGGCCTCCTGATCCTGTAAATGCATTGTCCGTCAGCCAGGTAGGAGCTCTACATAGGCATGGCCCCATTTATGTCCGTGTATCCCTTGCTAGCTATGAGCAGTTGCTTGACGAAAACCAACTTCCAATCCTGAGCTGAGATGGCAGCAAGAAACTGGTGTGCAGGCCCTGAGCTCATGGTGGAGAGGCAGGCTCTTAGTCTCAGGCCCCATGGTCATAGAAGGTTGGTTCCTTCAAAGCAAGGCTCTCCTTCCCACCGAGTGAGCCCCTCTGCTACCACTGTGCAAATTCGGTGCCTCTGACACCCCAGAAATTTTTAGAGATGCTCTCCCTCCAGAACGTGTCGGAAGCTGTAAGAAGCTTCAGGGGTGCTCCCCTGGGCAGCGGTCTAGCTCCTCTTTTCTTTCACAGTTAATTTTAGCAGAACTTTAAGATGGGAAGGGTCTGGCCTTCACTTTGGTAGGGACATCCCACAGAATGGGGTGTCACTGCAGAACATCATGCTGGCGAGAGGGAAGGGTCAGTGCAGGAGACACCTGATCGTAACTATGTTCCTTTTAGCATCCAAATTCTGAGGCTGGGTCTGGACTATGTATAAACACGGGGGCACAGAAGGTTGACATCCTCCAGCTCTGGAGCTGTGAACTGCAGTTGCCAAACGAAATGGCTGAGCAGTGATGGGTGGCCCTGCCCACATAGCCCAGGGGTCCCAGCTTTCCTCTTACATTGCGAGGCTGAGCTGCAGCTCACTGAGTCCTGGTCTTAACCTTACTTGAAAGCCTCTCTTCTGTTTAAGCACTGGAGAGGACTACTGGGCAGGGGCAGTGTCCCCAGAGACCTGTGTGCCCTTGCTGCACCAAGCTTAGCAGTAGCAGAGCCAGTTGCTGTGATACCTTTGAGACCAGAGACCATCAGGAGAGAGGTGCATGAGTGTGCACAGACACAGACGCAGGGTCCCACCCAGGCTCTTCTCTCCCCAGCAGACGTCAAACACTGCAGACCTTGTAGCCGTGCACGGCACAGTGGGCACAGACTCTGACGTCAAATCTGCTGGTTCAAGCCCTCCTTGTTCAAGGCCTGGCCCTCCTCAGCAATCCAGTCACTAATGCACTTACTTCCCCTCCCCGAATCTCCTGGGAAAGGCTTCTGTTTGAGTCACTTGCGAAATGGCTGCTCTCTGTTAAGGCCGGGACCCGGTTGCTTTAGTGTTATCTCTAAATGACACCAGAAGCCTGGTTGTCTGAAAGTAAATTATTACGTTCACCTGACAGGAGACTGTGTTCTCGTTCACACTCTACTCCCTCCCTCCCTCCCTCTCTCCCCGCTTTCTCTACTCCCTCCCTTTCTCTCCCCACATTCTGACTTGCACCTTGATGTTGCATGGATAAAAGAATAAAAATTGTCTTCCAAGTGCTTTTTAAAGAAAATCGTGTGAAGCCTGGAGCTCTGTGAGCCTGTCTCCGTGGCCTGGAATGATCTGTTCTGTGCTCCAGTGCCGGGAGGAAGGAGGGGCTCAGTGTTGTCCTGGCTTTTCTGCTCTCAGTAAATACAGTGATCAAACGGCTGAGGCCTGCTTCCTGTCAGCTCCACAGCCAGCCGGCAGGGAACACAAAGCTGTAATTGAGCGGAAGCCTCATTTCTTGGTGTCTCATTTTTAAGTCTTTGCTGGGAGCATGTTGTCAATGGCATTCTCAGTGAAACGTGTCCTTTTGCATCCTCTGAGTTGATGTGTGACGTGGACAGAGCCCAGTGCAGTCCCTGGGCATGATGCTGGAGTGGGAAGACCTGCAGCCTGGGTGACAGGGTGCATTCCCACCCTTCTAGATACTTCCCTGGGACCTAAGGCCAGCAGACCTCCTCCCTGCAGGTGAACCAGGCGAGTCACGGGGAGGGGGAGGGGCGGCGGCACACAGCACTTGGCGGGTGTCAAGGGCCATGTTTCCTTCCCATTCTGTTGTTCCTGCAAGGGCCGTGCAGGAATCACATGCACATCTGCTGCTCCACTCAGAGAGTAGTTTGAGTGCCATACGGGAGCGAATATGACAGTCTGCAGCAGAAGGCACACTGCACACGACACTTGTTACTGCGTGTCACTGCGAGTCTTTCTGGAGGTTTTATCTATTCTAGCAGTGCATGCGTCCCTGGGTGAAAATGCCAAAAGCCATAAGAAACAGTGCAGTCGCTTAATCTCCTGTGCTTTCCTGTGGTAATCATTTACCAGGGACAGATGTGGGCAAGGGAAGACACAGAGGCCCTGCCCCACGCTCACAGAGCAAGCACAGGTATCGTGTGTGTGTGTGTGTGTGTGTGTGTGTGTGTGTGTGTGTGTGTGTGTGTGTGTATGCTGTGCGTGCACGTATGCATGAGCCATCTGCACAGAAAACAGATTGTCTACACGGAAACGCATGGTACTGGACCTCTTCCCTTATAGGCAAAAGCAGAAAAAGGTTTTGGTGTTGTCCTGGACTTCTAGTCCCTGTTAGTGGAGTTAGTGGCCAGAGAGGAGGGGCAAAGGCACAGAAGAGACTACTGTGATGAATGCTCTCTGCCTCGTCCCTCTGGGAACAGGGGGCTAACCCTAACCCTAACCCTAACCTTACAGAGGTCTCCCAGTCCACCCAACCTCTGTTTATCAGAGGTGAGGTGAGGCTAATGAGGGCCCCACCCACTGTGGTGGCTGGGATCAGGGAGGACAGAGCACTTCCTGGAGGCCCAGTGTGGTTCTACTCAGTCTCTGTCCCACACAGCCACCTTACAAGGCCAGAGGAAATGTCTCCAGGCGCCAAAGGCTGAGAAAGAGCCCTCAACAGAGAAGCAGAGGTGCTCCTTCCAGGGTCAGTGACGGCGAGGTACCTCCAAAGGGCCACAGAAGCCAGAGTCCTGGAAGCCACTCTGCCGGGTAAGAGTGGTCCCGTGCATTCTCTTTTCCACCCTGATGGACAGGCTCAGGCTCAGGCAGCTGAGGGAGCCAGACATGGCCTGAGAAGTGGCGTCCAGGACAGCCTCGTCCCTGACTGATGAAGTGTGTGACCAGGGCTGCTTTTGTTTGTTTGTCCTGAAAATTCTACTGGCTCTCTAGATGCAGTAGAGAAGAAGATCTTGCCTTCTGTTCCAACCTGCCCTGTTCCCTATTCCACATTAGGGGCCCTGTGGGCCCTCGTCAGCCTCCATTCTGGCGGTGTGGGAGATGCTTTCTCTGTGGGAAATCTATAGAGACTGGGCTTCTGTGGAGCTCTGAAGGAGCCGCACCACAGAGGGCAGGGAGGACCATCTGAATGACCCATCCACAAGCACACCAAGTGCCAGCATCTGGGGTAAGGTGGACCCATCCCTGAGTGGCCTCTAAGACGAGCAGGAAATGACGAGGGTTGCGCTGGGTAGGACACAGAGGGGACAGTGGCTCGTTCAAGGCCCAGCTGCCCAGACGCTACCACCCCAAACTGGTGTGAAGTCTGGTGTCTGGACCAAGGCCATCACTACAGGGCTTTATACAGTTTGTATGGTTTTTGTACTTGGAATTCTGTCTTAATTAAGGTTTAATTGCTGTGAAGAGACACCATGACCAAGACAACTCTTATAAAGGAAAACAGTTAATTGGGGCTGGCTTACAGTTTCAGTCCAGTATCATCATGGCGGGAAGCATGGCAGCATCTAGGCTGGAGGAGGGGCAGGCACTATCAAGGGGCTACACTCTGCAGACAGCCAGGTTCTCATTCCACACTGGGTGGAGCCGGAGCACAGGAAACCTCAAAGCTCATGCTCACAGTGACACACCTTCTCCAGCAAGGCCACACCTCCTAATGCTGATGTGGATGTGTGCACACGTGACTGTGTATGGGGAGCACGTACTTGTCACAGTGCATATGGAGGTCAGAGAACAATTGTGGAGTCAGTTTCCTCCTTCAGTCTTTGCATGGGTTCTGGATGTTGAATTCAGGTCATCGGGCTTGTGTAGCAAACACCTTTAACCTTTGAACCCTGGCCCTGGTTCTTGAGACCACTTTTTGCCCAAGACATTTTTTTTTCCTCTGTGACTTTGGGTACATGGCTATACAAGATAGGTGTATAAATCAAACAGTGATCATAAAGAAGTTAATTTTAAATAGTTTCTGGGTATACCGGTATAGGGCCTCCCCTTTGCTGGATTAACTGGGTTAGAATCACCTAGGAAACAAACCTCGATGTGTGTTTGAAAGTATTTCTAGGGCTGGAGAGATGGCTCAGCGGTTAAGAGCACTGACTACTCTCTTCCAGAGGTCCTGAGTTCAATTCCCAGCATCCACATGGTGGTTCACAATCATCTATAATGGGATCTGATACCCTCTTCTGGTGTGTCTGAAGACAGAGTGTACTCACATACATAAAATAAATTAATTAATTAAAAAAGTATTTCTAGACAGGTTCAATCAAGGCAGGGGAGACTAATCCTGGATGTGGGCAGCAGCAACAGCAGCAGCAGTCCACGGGCAAGCACAGTGCCAGTGTTCACCACTGCTTCCTGCCCGGGAGTGGGATGTGACCAGCCATTACATGCTTCAGCAAGTCTTCCCACCATGATGAATGGCAAGCTAACAAGCCATGAACCAAAAACCCTTTCCTCCCATGATGCAGTCTTCCCAGGTATCTGGCCTCTGTGATGAGAACAGTAATTAAAAATAAAAGCAAATTTGCATGCTAAGGAGATGGACATATATGATTACTTTTTTATGTAAGGAATGGATTTTGGCTAAATATTCGATTCTGCAGGACACAGCATCTTCATTTGTCCTTCTGAGTTGGTCTACATTTTAGTTCTTTTTAAAAAAAGATTCACTTATTTATTTTATGTCTGTGAGTGCACTTTCGCTCCCTTCAGACCCAAAAGAGTGCATTGGATCATAATACAGATGAGTAGCAGGAGTGAGCCACCATGTGGTTGCTGGGAATTGAACTCAGGACCTCTGGAAGAGCTCTTACCCACTGAGCCATCTCTCCAGCCCACATATTCCAGGATTATAACTGGCCGTGATAAGAGCATCGCCTCACATGAACACGTGGTGCAGATGGCAGAGATGCGTTTAGGGCCACGTCGGAGACTGCAAGTTCTGTCCTAATCCCAAGTAAAGGCCCCGTTGAACATTTAACCAGTGAGATTCAAGCACCGGGTTTTAAAATCAAACACATTCTGGAGACAAACCAAACTGATACTGCTGAGAAGGGAAGCGGGAGACACCTCCATGATTAAGGAGCTGGGAACTTCGCCATGAAGACGCTGCGGACACGCGGCCGCCTTGACTGCGAGCCGCAGTGTCCCAGGCAGCATCCACAGGTGCTCAGCTGGGTGATGGCTTGTGCAGTACAAGTGTGTGTCTTGTTCAGGAGCGAAGTGACCGTGAAGTCACGTGATGCTGGCAGGCGAAGTCACATGATGACTGCAGGTGAGTGAGTTCTGCCAGAGTTCAATTTCACTATGTATTTGATTTTTGAATTAATCTCTGTCGCTGCTAGTGAGGAACCCCTTTCCTGTTGCCAATTCCCTTCCAAATGAACCTTTGCTTCAGGCACATGGCCCCCTCACTGTGTATGAGGCCTTACTGCAGTGCCAACCGTTCCCAGATATCACATCCACTGTTGCCTGGGAGGAGCCTGTTCTATCTAAGCCATGAGCGCTCCACTCCACAGATACTACGGGGAGCCCTGCTCGTCAGCTCTGGTCCTGCTACTCACAAAGAGGGCATGAATGAACCAGTTAGCTCTGGAGAGGAGTCCCACAGAGTGCTCACTTTCACCTGGTGAGGTGTGGAGGTGGGGACTCTGGGTCACTAGGCTCTGGTACCCACAGGTCTGGCCAAGGCTGGGTGGCTACATAGATTTCTGAGGACCTCCTTGACATTGCTACCTGTGTCTGGGACACACACACTGCCCAGCATTGTGGGGCTAACACAATGGGAAACTTCACCGCACAAGGAAGCCTCTATCTACCCAGGAGGACCAACCTCAGCCAGTGGAAAACAAAATTCTACTGGTTTTACAACAATCCCAAGACTTCTTTCTCCCAGCTCCTCGGTAGAGCCTGGAAGGGGCTTCCTGTGAATGATTCTGGAAGATAACGTTTGCTTGTCATAGGACTGGCTTAGGGTTGGCCTTCTGGGACCAGAGAGGACACTGTACTCTTGGATACTGCCAGGCCTCAAGCCCATGGCACTGACTTTTCCCTCCACTGTGGCTGGGTATTGTAAGGGTTTGTGTCAGCCCCATATCACATCATGTCACGTCATATCACGTCACGCCACAGTGGAAAAGGTGTTTAGGCATGTGTGAGCGTGGAGAGCACAGGCACCCCTCCCAGATTGGAGCGCTGGGCCTCACGCACCTTGAGCTCCAACTCTCAGTTGTCAGGAATCATGAGCAGTTGCAGCAGCTGAGCTCACCTGCTGACTGTCAAGGCCCTCCTTGAACACTGTCATTAAACCTTGTGGCAAAAGCCAGGTAGGAGAACATGTTACCTTCCTTGCCCTGGGTAGCCTGCTCCACTAGAAGTGGTGTCGAAACAGCCAAGGAATGGTAAGCTTCTAGACCTGTGCCTTCCTTAGGCTGCCCTCCACCCTCAGAGGTACAGATGGTGACCTGGGAGCACTCAGGCTAGAAGCTCCAAGCCCACCAGGCAGCTGCCCCATCCCCTCAGCTTTCGGCAACGCCAGGTCCCTCACTGCACACTGTAAATAGGTTTGTCTTCCATCGTCTGTCCTACAATGCACAGAAGGACGACTACAACTGGAATGGTCTTCCAGGTTCCCACGAGGCCCAAAGCCCTTGTTCACCGGGAATCAGGGGGGCCTTGGAAGGGGCAGATATGTCAGGATGCCAGGTTCTGTTTAGGAGCCTCAGACTCGGGTGTGGTGTGGAGGGGATGTGGCACGAAGGAGAGGAGACCTGAAGTCACAGTGACGCTCACATGTGACCACTGAGGATGGGAGCTCCTCGGCTCAGCAGTACGCTGGGCGGGGCCCTCAGAGCGGCTCTACACACAACGCCTCATGCACGGCAGTCAAATGCACCCTGGATCGCTGCGACAGAACTGCAACGAGTAGCGGCTTTGTGCGGGACTCTCTCAATCTAGGCAAGCAGCCCGCCTTTAAAATTTCTGTACAAAACACCGCCACCGAGAAACACCAGACCCAGTCTATCTGGTCTGAAAATGAGACCACTCAACAGAGGTCCCCCAATTCTGGGCAACTGCGGTGGGAGGGGCATTCGTGGAGAAGCTGGGGCAATCTGTAGGGTTACTGGCTAGTCCCTAAGTCTTCCTTGGAGTAGTCGGCTGCATACCTACACGGGGAATAGAAGTCTGGGGACAGGTGGCCTGCACCCCCCTTGGGAGGGATGAAGAAAAGCTCCCTCACCCTTGCACTCAGGACGGAGACCCCCGTCTCCACGGAGCTTTGGGTAGGAGCAGTTTCCTGTGGACACTGCCTTCCTGCCTGAAGCCTGGAACAGCCAGGGCGATTCAGAGCGTCTGCCTAGGGGCTGGGGGGGTGACTGGTCCCCCCCTCTCCCTCTAATTGGATTTTCTGAAAGGACCGGATCCCCCCTCCCCCAAGCACCAGAGGCACAGAAGCTGCTGAGGCTGGCGCCCTTCTTGTCGTTCTCTGCCACATTAACCCGGTAGGGGGTTTAACAGCCCGCCATCTTGAGGAGCAGTCGTCGAGTGATGAAAGCCCCCAATGCAACTTAAATGGTTATTAGCTGGTAGGGGACATCCCCTGCTTTCTAATGCTGCCATGTAAATAACAATAATAAAGAAAATAATAACGTAAAGTGCGAATGCCCTGCCTTCTCAGCCAGGGTTGAACCTACCACCCACCGTCCACCGGGCCCTGTGGAGTCTAGGATTTACTTAGGGCCTGGGGCGAGGGCATGGCTTTCGGGTCTCTGGACCAGCCTGCTTCTGCAGCCAGCCAGCAGATGTCGCCCAAGTCCTCTCCCAGCTGCACTGGGAGCTTCCGTGGATAAAGTCCTTTAAACAATACACACACACACACACACACACAGCCAACAACAAAAGAGCCAAGGGGTTCCTTGCTCTATTAAGAGCCACAAAACATACATATTTGCCAAATGGAAAGGTGTAGAATTAACTGGAAAAGATATTGGGTTTATATTCCTCGGCTCCCTTGGGGGGTTCATAATTAATAAATATTTGTGAAGGCTTTGGTAAGTATTGAGGTACCGTAGGTGCGCTAACCAAAGCAAGCTTTCCCAGGTATTACAATCCCTGCACGGGACCAAGAGCGGGACGTAAAGACTGGGGCAGTGCCACCAGCCAGTGTCCCAGCTGCACTTTCCCCTAGATGACCGCCTTCCTCAGGAAGTATCCAGGGAGTGGAGGAGCCTGGGTTAGACCCTCTCGATGGCCACACTGTGTTTCTGATGCGGGAAAAATGACGGTTTGGCTCTGAGTGTCTGAAAGAACACCCAGAGCAGTTTTTACCTCCTCATGTCTATCCCATACTACATTAAAGCCCGTGGATGTGGCCACTGCTAAATGCGGCCTGCAGCAGTGGTGGCTGCCCTGTGGCTTTATTCATCTTTCTGGAGAGAGGCAGAGTTGCGACGTCTTCCCTGATACAACAGGTTTCTATGGTTACACGAGACATAAATATGTTATATGTCCCATGTCACGTGGAAGGAGCAGCCAGGCGCTGTGTGCAGAAGACCCCCGGGGGACACCACTCGTGCGGTGGTTCTCTGCAGCCAGCTAAATATTTGTTTCTGGCTTTACAGCAGGAGAGGCAAAGGAACTGCTCAAGAGGCTGTCTGCAGCCCTCCCTCACAGATGCATCAGCATGACAGCCATGCTGCAAGCCAGCTCCTGCTTTGTGGGGCTTGAAAAGCAGGTGCTGGTGAGCCCCCAAGGGGCAGAGGCCATGTGTGCCACCCTTACTGGGGGGGAACAGGGTGGCCTGGCTTCTCTTGGTGGTTGAATATGTACAAGTCCCTATGGGTCCAAATTATCCTGTCAGGGCTCTGCAGGGTTTCTTGTTTTGTTTTGTTTTTGTTTTTTGTTGTTTGTTTTTTTCACACCTAAGGATGGCACAGGGAACTTTGCATCCAGGACTTACTTTTGCATTAAGAGAAACAAGTCGCTATGATTCCATGGGCTGGGGGTGGGGTGCAGAATGTTGGAAAATTAACACAAAGAGCAAGGGCAGTTTGATTTCTGCAGGTATTTTTGTTGTGCAAATTGCAAAGCAATGCTCAGTAAACAACTGCTACCGACTGTGTAGGCTGTCCTGTCCTCTCACGCTCACCCCTGGGTCGAGAATCGCTGACCTGATGCCACTATTTCTTGACCCGGTGGGTGCAGGACAGTGGTTGGTTTCAGGGCAGGTGAGATCCTGTCTGTCTTCACCCTCTTTTCTGTTTGTTCTCCCCAGCCCACAAGATGGGTTCTGTATGACTCCAGCTAGCATTTAACAACTCCCGCTCCTCCTGCCTCGGGCTTCTGGAACTGTGTCCTCTTTTCCCATGCAATGATTAGAGAGCAGAAAGAACGGGTCAGCAATGCCTGGGAAAGGAAGGAGAAATGTGCTCTGCACAGACCCACGTGTCTGCTTTGAGGAGCTGTGCACGTGCTCACAGAGCAGAGGGTCTAGCCTGCTGCTTTCAGGCTGCGAGGAGCTAAAGGAGATGCAAACACACTCTGATGTGCGGTGGTCAGAGGCTGGCTTGAGCGCAGCTCTGATATCCAGTGGATAAAGATCTGAGCCAATATGCACTCCTCAGTGGGATGAGGCCTCTCCGTGAGCCTGGACTGACTTGAAGACGTGCACACATCAGGCTGAGGCTGTGCCAAAGATCCCTCCTGGGTCTGAGGCCAGGCTGGCCGCTATGTATGCCACACGCATGATGCAGAACCAGCGTTTCTGGGCTGCAGTGGAGAGCGCCAAGCATGGCATTTGGATTTGATTTTTAAAGTCAGCGTCTGAGGCCAGCATAGATGAAAGAGTGGAGAGGATCAGATCAAGGATAAGGCAGGGTCTGACGAAGGCGGGGTGTGTGGGGTGGCTCCCAAGTGACGTGCTAACCCTGACGTGCAGCCAGCTTCCCGCCAGCCTGGTAACTAGTTACGCTGCTCTGTGCCTCTCTCTAGACAACCCACACCTCTCCTCACCGGTAACAGTTCTCTGGGCACCTCCTCTGTAGAGGGGGGCTCCCTTACTAATCCCTAGCAGCTTTAAACATTCAGAGCCTTACTGAATGGCCAACACTGTGGGGTTTAATTACATAAAATCTCAGATCCCTTCCAGGTCTTAAATGGAATCCGTGGTGTAAAAAATAAATAGCTGAAAGAGAACCCAAAATACAGAGAGCTTCCCCATCTTCGGATCCAGTGTGCTTCTGTGGCCACGTTTTTTTGGCAGAGCTGGTCAGAGCAGGCTCCTGCTGCTGCATTTTTGTGGGGATGAGCACACTGCCCGAGCGGAATCAAAGCAGGCAGTGAAGCAGCGATCCGTCCACGAGCTTCACAGACTCTCTGAGTGCAAAGGCAGGGAACTCTGACTGTGCCCACTCGCCAGCTTGTCATGCGATACTCACTAAGCCCCTCCGTGCAGTCACACACAGTCACACAGCCTTTGTTTCTGGATCCAAGGTCTAGAGATAGTGGGTGGCACAGGGGAGGGATCCCCAGTGGCACAGTTAGATGAGGCAAGGTGGACATATCTGAGATATGTACCTCTCAAGAAAGGGTGCGTGGACAAGTGCCACCAGCTGCTAGAGGTTCTTGGAAGGACAGCAGAAGGGGCCCATGCTTTGGGGAAGGCAACCCTTGCAGGGCCCTGAGGGTCTGGTAAGTAGGAAGGACAGGAAGATCAGCCTCTGCCATGCAGGCTGTAGGTAAGGGCTGTGCTGGGGGTGTAGGGGGGGGGACTTACGATGCCTGACCTCACCACAAGGTGAGGATGAGGGTCCACACAGGGAAATGAGATGTGGTGTTTCCCACGGCCTGCTGTTCTGCTCTCTCACCCGTAGTTCGTGGGAGGCTCGCTGTCAGACTACCTACTTGGCATGGGTCTGTCTCTCCAGGCCCTACTGATGTTCCTTTTGCCCCCAGGAAGGTGTCTCCAGTTCACACTGTACACCACATGCTCAATGCTCTCCCCTGAAGTAATCATATGTCCCTCCCGTCTAGCACCTGCCACTCACTACTACATGACATTTTCTGCCCCGATATGCAGTCTTCTCCCTCTGCTTCTTCTCGGCATCTGCGAGGTCAGCTTTTATCATCTTACCCCTCCCAGGAGTTCCCTACAGTTTGAGTTACACTTCCTAAATGACTAGTGACACACTTCACATAATTTTTAAGATTCTATTTACATTTTGCCACTTTTAAATATTGAGCTGTTTGTACTTTAGTGAGTCATAAGGTTCTTTGAATATTTTGAGTCCCTTATCGGCGGTGTGAGGTGTGGCCTGCCTGCTTATTCCTGCCGTATCTTCTGATGAGTGCCAGTGTGGAATTGTGATGCCTAACATGCTTTTGTTCACGCTGTGGGTCATCTTCTGCCATTTTCTGTTAACTGTTGCTCTAACCCAGGAAGACACTCGGCGTGCTCCTCTTAACGGTGCGTGTGCAGCTGTAACTGTTGTCTCTTGTGTTTGACGTGAGGGTGGAGAGTAATTTCCCCCAGACACAGCTCAGTCCCATCAGGACCGGTTGTGGGAGAGACTGTCTTTTCCCAGGATACTGCGGGACATCTTTGCCGAAATCGTGTTAGAGTATAAGCGGAACCTGTTTCTCTTCTCGCATTCTGCTCTGGGGTCAGTCACTCACAATACCACAGTCAGCCATTTGTTCCTCAGAGGCCAGAGCTCACTGTGTAGCCCATGCCGACCTGGAACTCCTGATTCTCCCAAGGGCTGGGATTCCAAGTGATTAGCTATGACTGCCATGGCTTTATAGTGAGGCTGGGAGTCACATGGTATGTGTTCTCCAATGAGACTTTTCTCTATTAAGGTCGTTTTAGATTTATTATTATTATTGTTATTATTATTATTATTATATCACGCAGGGCTGTTTGCCTGTGTATATGGGTATCGCATACATGCCTGCTGTATGCAGAGGTCAGGAGAAGGCATTGGATCTTCTGGAACTGGAGTTACAGATGGTTGCTAGTGCCGTGTGGATGCTGGCAATTGAACCCTGGTCCTCTGGAGTACAGCCAGGGCTCTTAACCACTGAGCCACCTCTCCAGTCCCACAACTTCAGGCTTGCAGGCCAACGGGTGCCTGTCACAGCCCTCCACGCTGTTGTGCACGAGGCAGACGTTAGCCTCGTGCTAGGGCTGGAAAGGACTCGGTTCTACTGCTTTCAAGATGACTTCATATAAGTTGTTCTTTAATATTTTTTTCTGGTGCTAGGACTTTTTTACACACCAGGCAAGCACTCTGTGCTCAGCTACAATCCCAGCCCTGCAGGCTTTTATTCTGAAATACTCCACAGACTTCATTAGAAAAATCTCCTAGGACTTAAGTGAATTTACTGTGGAGTTAAGGTTTGCGATAGGGCCTTTCATATTCTGTTTGATGTGGTGCTGTTGGTTTTGGTAGAAAGGGATTTTAAGAAGTTTCTGTATTTCATCTTAGTCGCACATTTGGTCCAAACTTCGTAACATTCTCCTATCCTCATACCCCACGAGTTTGCCGCTTCTCGCAGCTCCGTGGTCTTAAACTGTATTTTCTCTTTCCCCTTTTCCTAGTCCTATTGGGCTTCCATTGTGAACACCCGGGGGAAATAGGAATAGGATTTCTGTTTAT
The DNA here is from genome assembly GCF_011064425.1 of Rattus rattus. Classification (NCBI taxonomy): domain Eukaryota; kingdom Metazoa; phylum Chordata; class Mammalia; order Rodentia; family Muridae; genus Rattus; species Rattus rattus. The sequence continues at coordinate 42,724,211 of NC_046169.1, forward strand.
ATATGTAATATAAATTGTATATTATTTATGTATTTTATACACACACACACATACATACACACACATACACACAATCTCATATACTTAGAAAACAAGGACGACATTCTGCTATACCCATACGTAAGCGCCTTGCTCAGCCACTGTCAAAGACGCTTCCTCCTGTGTTGGGAACAACACAGAGACCCACAACTGGACAGTGTGCAGAGAGTGAGAGATTTTGGAGCACTGGGATGGGATGTCTCCATCGAGCCCCGCCCCGAGGGGCTCAGAGAGCTCTGCAGAAGAGGAGGGGGAGCCTAAGATCCAGAGGAGATGGAGGTCGCCAAGGACAACGCGCCTTCTAAATCAACGTGGTTGACGCACACAGAGCCAGAGAGAGATGGAGGCAGCGTGCACCATGCCTGTACCGGTCTAAGCCAGATGGGGTCCCAGAGCTCAGGGGAGAAGTGGAGCCCAGCTCCCATCCCTAACCCCAGCACTCCGTCTGACTGACGACTGCTCACATCAGAAGATGTAGTTTGTCCGATGGAGTCTCGCTGGGTATAGAGACCATACTTGAGGACAGGTCTGTGCCCAGCAGCGGACTCACAGTGAGCTCAGTGTATATTTGAAATCTTTTTGTCTTATTTCGCTGTTTGGCTTTTTTACCCTTTTAATCTTCTTATCAGACTTCTGCTTGTATATCATGGTTTCTGATTTGGGTTTTTTTTTTTTATAGATTATAGATTTTTTGTGTGTGCGTTTTATGCTTTTCTTTTATTTGCCTGCTCTTTGAGAGGGAGGGGAGGGGGGGGGAGAGAGAGAGAGAGAGAGAGAGAGAGAGAGAGAGAGAGAGAGAGAGAGAGAGAGAGGAGGAGAGAGAGAATGTTTGAGGCCAGGAGGCTCTGGGAGATGGGGGAGGGAAACCTTGATCAGAATATATTCTATGGAAAAAATATTTTCAGTATAAAAGAAAAAAAAAAAGGGAAAACCTAGCCTTTAGCCTTCGTTCTCCTCATTCCTTTCTGAGGACCTGCTTTCCCGGCACACATTTACCTTCAGCCCAGGAGTAGGTGCTTCACCCATGCGGGTCCCGCGGTCTAAGAGCAGCTGTGTTTCGCTTTTGTTCTCGGAGGGCTTGTTCCTTGGCTGTTTATAGAGCTGGGGCCAACAGTGTACATCCTTTGGAGGCGTCCTTCTGCCACAACCACATGGTGACAGCTGTCTAGACCTCTCTGCTGCCCTAGGGAGGCTCTCAGCCTGGCTCGCAGGAGTCTGGTACCCAGGCACTGGTGTTTGCTGCTGTCTTTCCTCTTGTTCTTGGGGCCTTCTGGCTTCGTGAGTTCTTCTCTCAGCTCTGCTCCCAGACTCTTCTTGTGTTGCTTCTGCAAGTGCTGGGCTGTTCACCTCAGAGGCTGTGATTTTAGACACAGGCCTTTCGCTGTTATTTTTAGAAGTCTCTGGGTCAACGATGAAACCTTTGACATGTTCGCTGTGAGCACAGTTGATTGTGTGTGGTGACGACAGCTGGGAGATCCTTTCCTGAAGACTTTCAACTTCTGAGTCACCTCAGGAATGGTAATAGTTGGCCGCCTTCCTTTTTAAAAATGAGTTATATTTTCCCAGATTCTTTGTGTTGTGAAGACTTTGGTAATCATATGACCTCTGTTACATTCCTTTAAAAGTACCACTTTCTTTCCAAAGCAAGTACTGACCCTGGCTGGGCTCCAGTGTGAATGCTCTCCCTCCTGGGCTCCAGTGTGAGTGCTCTCCCTCCTGAGCTCCAGTGTGAATGCTCTCCCTCCTGGGCTCCAGTGTGAGTGCTCTCCCTCCTGGGCTCCTGGGCTCCAGTGTGAGTGCTCTCCCTCCTGGGCTCCAGTGTGAGTGCTCTCCCTCCTGGGCTCCACTGTGAGTGCTCTCCCTCCTGGGCTCCACTGTGAGTGCTCTCCCTCCTGGGCTCCACTGTGAGTGCTCTCCCTCCTGAGCTCCAGTGTGAGTGCTCTCCCTCCTGGGCTCCAGTGTGAGTGCTCTCCCTCCTGGGCTCCAGTGTGAGTGCTCTCCCTCCTGGGCTCCAGTGTGAGTGCTCTCCCTCCTGGGCTCCAGTGTGAGTGCTCTCCCTCCTGGGCTCCAGTGTGAGTGCTCTCCCTCCTGGGCTCCAGTGTGAGTGCTCCTGTGTGAATGTTCTCCCTCCTGGGCTCCAGTGTGAGTGCTCTCCCTCCTGGGCTCCACTGTGAGTGCTCTCCCTCCTGGGTTCCAGTGTGAGTGCTCTCCCTCCTGGGCTCCAGTGTGAGTGCTCTTCCTCCTGGGCTCCAGTGTGAGTGCTCTCCCTCCTGGGCTCCAGCGTGATGTGAGTACTCCCCTGGGAAGCAGCTCAGAGTTCAAATATCCTTAGCTAAGACTTCTCCCATCTCTCACTCTGGGCTCAGCACAGCAGCTTACAGACACATAGGAATGTGTGGCTCCCTTGAGGCTCCCAGAAGCCAGCCCTCACGGACAGCATCATGGCAGTAGCTACGGAGCCTCCCCAGCTCACCAGGGCAGGCCAGTCCCTCTAGAGAATCACTTGAGCACACATGCTCTGACCAAAGCGGCATTTGTGAGGTGATTTTACCTCCTTCAGAGATAAGAGTCTTCTAAAGAAGACTGGACCCTCTACCACAGAGTCTGCACGCCCTCCCCCCCCCCTTGCCTTCCCTGGGTCAGTGACTGAGCTGATGCTCCTCCCAGACCACTCCACCAGCTCACTGTTCTCATGAATGGCTGGTGGGGCACCATGTAAGAAACACCATGTAAGGCCTCATAGTTTAAGAAAGTATGTTTTCTTTTTTTTTTTTTTTTTTGTGTGTGTGAGAGAGAGAGAGAGAGAGTTTTTTTTTTAATCTTCAAACATATTTTTTATTGTTTATTTATTTTATGAGCACACTGTCACTGTCTTCAACACACAAGGAGAGGATTCCATTACAGATGGTTGTGAGCCACCATGTGGTTGCTGGGATTTGAACTAAGGATCTCTGGAAGAGCAGTCAGTGCTCTTAACCGCTGAGCCATCTCTCCAGCCCGAAAGTATGTTTTCTATGGTCAGCAGCCACCCCCCCCATGCCTCAGTATCCCCAGTGTCACAGCTGCTCCAGCACAACAGCCTGGTGGACCCTTCAGAAAGAGGCCACATTCTTATTCTAGAACACTGGGCAGAGCCCAGGACACTCCAGACTTCAGGCTCCAGGTCAGATCCTGGCCAGACTCCCGGGGTGCCATTCCTCACAGCCAGCACATGCCAGCACTCTCAAAGCGACATAGGGAGCTACGGGTTCTGCACATGCTTCATTCTTACGGCATGTGCTGCATGGAGCTGCAGGGTTAGTCTCTGATTTTCTCTAGAACCAGAAATGAAGCCTTTCCCACTGGTGTGTATGGTCTTTCTGCTTAATGCAGGAATACTCAATGTGACTTTTCTCAGTTCACGCTTGCTCACTACTTTGTGTATATGAGTGTTTTACCTGCATTTAGGTGCACCACATGTGTGCCTGGTGCACATGGAGGCCAGAAGCAGGCACTGCAGTCCCTGGGATGGAGGTGTGTGTGGTTATGAACCACCATGTGAGGGCTGGGAACTGAACCTGAGTCCTCTGAAAGACTGACAAGTGCTCTTAACAGCCGAGCTGTCGATACAGCCCTTGTTCGTGTGTGTGTGTGTGTGTGTGTGTGTGTGTGTGTGTATGCAAGTGAGTGTGTTACTCTGTGTGTGTGTGTAAGTATGAGTATGTGTGAGTGTGTGTGTGTATGTGAGTGACTGTGTGAGTGTGGGTGTGAGTATGAGTATCTGTGAGAGAGAGTGTGTGTGTGTGTGAGAGAGAGAGAGAGAGACTGTGTGTGTGTGACTGCGTGAGTGAATGTGAGTGTGTGAGTATGAGTTGTATGAGTGTGAGTATGTGTGTAAATCAGGACGACTGTGGGACTCTTTCCACCATATTGGTTCTAAGATGGAGCTCCAGTAGTCAGACATGGTGACAAGCACCTTTCCTGGTTGAGCCATGATGCCAGTACCTGGACATGACTTAACCATCTTTCAGAATTTAAAATATGGAAATATTTCTATTTCCTTCAGATTTATCATGGGGAAATGACAGATAGGAACGACTGTCCAAGGTATGTGGGGATACCTGGATATGTGTGTACACTTGAAAGGGCTGGCACAGTTGATGACGTGTGAACTGGTAACCTGTGCAGGTCACCCCACCCCCACCACCTGTGGAAAGTTTGGCTGTGCAGGAGCACTGGGCCCGCTGTCTGTCTCTGCAAATGCCCAGTGTAAAGCACAGCGTCGCCCAGGGCAGTCCCCACGGCACATCCGGATCTCCATACCTACCTTGTGCACCATGACCGGCCCCTCCCAGCCCAGCTCTGCAGCCACCATCCACACCACACTCCTGTGAGCTCAGCGTGGGTAGGTCCCACTTGTGAGCTTGTTCACCCAGCATGACTTTAAAGCAGCTCTTCCTCTTCAAATAGCCAAACCATGCCGGACACTGCAGTCAAGAGCCGAGCAGGAAGAGGGCAAGGAAAGCCTGCACTCCCTGGCTGACTGGGAACACAGGGTCTTTAGTGAAAGCCACGGCCCTCCTCCTGCAGCCCGGTGTTGCAGGTGGAAGCCCTGTGCCAGGTCGGTCCCCTAACACCTCCTAAACCACAGGCAAATGCCTGATGCTGCCTTCCAAGCTCAGCTCTGTTTTTCTTCTTGTCAGGGTTTCAATGTCGATCTTTGTATATTTCCTTTCTATGTATGCTACTGCTACGAAAATCCCATGAGCATTTACTGCTCAACAACAGCCATGCAGCTAGTATTAGGCAGAGACAGGGCTGGGCTGATCTATTCATTTCTTTGTCTTGTATGAAGAAACAAGGGTCCATACAGTTGGTGTGCACTGGCTTCCTCTCAGCAGCACCAGCACCCAGAGGGAAAGAGAAACGGTGTGTGAGTGTGTGTATGAATGTGTGTGTATTTGTCTGTGTATCTGTGTATGAGTTATGTGTGCATGTGTGTTTATGTCTCTGTGTTTGTATAAATGTGAGTGTGAGCCTATGTAAATGTGTGAGTCTCTGTGTGTATGAGTGTGTATTTGTGTGTGACTATGTCTTTGTGTGCATATGTGTGTGAGTGTGTCTGTGTGTCTGTGTGTATTCATATAAATGTGTGAGTCTGTGTGTGTGTCTGTGGGTGAGTATGAGTCTGTGTGTGTAAATGTGAGTGTGAGTCTCTGAGTCTGTGTGTGTGTGAGTCTGTGTGTATGTGTGCATATGTGTATATATGTGTCTGTGTGTGAATGTGAGTGTGCGTGTGAGCATGTGTGAGAACAGGTGATGGTCCCAGTAACTGACTAGTGTCTTCTGTGCTATGGAATACTGAAGACAGACTTCTTGGAGAAGGTGAGGGGGGCCGACTTGATACCTGTCATTTAACAAACAGTCGAGCTCTGTGAAGGCCATCCACCTGTAACCTCTGATCTGGGAGCACAAGGACAGTGATTCCGTATTTCCCACAGGAATGCCCAGTCAGCCCACTGGGAGAGCTCTTCCAAAAAATGCTGTCTCATCCAAGCCTTCACGGCTGCACTCACCAGAGCCCTCCCCTCCTTGTTTACTCAGCTAAGCTGCTTGCTGTGATGCTCACATTCTTGTTTCTGGGACCAAATGTCTGACAAAAGCGGCTGAATTACGAGAGGGAGAATTTATTCTGGAACAGTCTATCGGGATGGGGCCTGTGGTGACAAACGTGAGGTCACCAGTCACATCGTGTCTGCAATCAGGAAGCACAGAGTAGACAGGAAGTGGGGCCAGACTCTGTGACCTCAAGGCCTACCCCTCCTTAAAGTTCTGCCCACCTACAACAACAGTGCCACCGCAGGTTTGGGGACCAGGGCCCACGGGGCATAGGTTTCTTATTCAAACCACGAGGCGCTTCAGCTCGCTCTCACTGCTTAGCTGAGTGAGACTCAGTGTTGTAGGCTGTCATGGTGGCCCCAGTTTCATCTCTGTTAATAACTGCTGTCAGCCCCGGGCAACACTGGGAAGTTCTCAAAGGCAGCAAAACCATCACATCGGAGATCTGAAGAGTCTCAGTCGATCGTCCTGACTGGGGCACATCCACAGTCGCACCCCACCCAAAGACGGGGGCCTCAGCCTTTGAGGCTGCAGTGATTAAAAGCAGCTGCTCTGGCACCGGGACGGGGACCTTGCTCCGCTCTGTGACCCCCCCCACGCTGTGCTTCCCTCCCTCCTCCGGTCCACGAGGGCTTAGCGTCTCCACTGCTTTTAAATTGCTCTGTCTTTCAAATATGCCACGGAGCCAAGCCTGTTTCAAGGCTGAGCAGAAATCGCCAAGGCAATTACTAAGGAGAGCCCAGGGAGCTGCGTGTAAGACTGACGGAGCCTGCCCACGACGGAAACGGAACAGGTGACACTGGAGGAATGCTGGGATCTTCAGGAAAGATCTAGGGCAATACGTTCGGTACATTTTGAAAATAACTTTCCAAACCAAAGAACTTTTGTTTCTCAATGAGAAGCCATTCCCCTGTTCTTAGATGCACTGTCCTAAGACGTTTGAATTGATGGAGGTGTCGGCCTGCTTGGTAACGGGATCTCTCTCTATTTTCCCATCTAGTAGAACAAATACAAGTTCAGAAGAGGAAAATAAAGTCTTTGGAAAGATGACCATGGAGGCCTTGTGCTTGGCTCCCTTCTTCCCCTCAACAACATGTGAGCATGTGGCTCCCAGCCCTAGACGGCCTGCCGTCACCCAACTTTGAGAGCCTTCACTAAAGGCCATATTTCAATTCTATGTCCTTGGTTCAGGCAGCTGGGGCCGTGGGCAACTCCCCAAGCCTTGGGTGCAGCCACGCTATGCGATTCAGGCACCTGTGGGTGGACAGACGAAGGCCTCAAAGGGACCATTTTTCTCCTCTTTAGCCAAAAGGAAGAGAAGACAGTTCTCAGTGGGGAGGAGGAGGCCAAACACAGACATTAGCTGCACACACGTGCATTGTCTAGCCAGAAACTCCCAAGGGGCCGGTTACTGCTGCTACCTACTGCACAGTGAGATCGACGCTGAGGGTTTGTACCACGGGCTGAGCCAGAGGACCATCCCCACGCTTCCAAAGACAGCCAGGCACGCAGCCTTTCCCACTCTCCCAACACTGACCCCGTGTCCTTTAAAGATGGCCTCTCTATATACAAAGACCTCTGTAGTTCAAAGTCAGCATTCATTGTAAACCTGCTTTTAATCTCTAGGGCTTAAAGCTCAACATTGAGCCAAAGCAAGAAGCAGCAGGCAGGAAGAAAAAAAATACAAAAATACCCCCAAAGAAAAATGCAGGACAGCCATCTCAAAACTCGGCACTCTGAGCACCCTGGACACACACGCACACCTGCCTCCTTCCTTTTCAGCTCGCTCCCTCTGAGCCTAGCTTCCTTTGGAAACGATGATTTTCCTGGTCTGTAGCAGGGACCATTCGGGCATGGCAGAGAACCTTTCCCATCCTCGGCTTTAACACATTATGAGAGCGCAGTACTGATGTGGGGTGAGGGGAGGCACAGTCCCAGTCGGTGAGTGTTCAGAGTGACCGTGATCTGGGCACTGCCCTGGGGAAAGTGGCCAAGCTCTCTGTGGGCTTCACAGTTGCACAGAGGACACAGACATTACTAATCAAACCCAGAGTGACAAGAAAGGACACACACAGGTCTAAGAGAAGAAAACAAAGGTAGGAAATCCACACAGAAGATGTGCTCACACCTAATGAAGTCTTTCCTGCAATAACCCCTCAGATTTCCTGTGTTCTCTGCCTGGTTGTGGTGTCCAAGGCAATAACAGGAGAGGCACGAAAGGAGGAAGCAATGGCCTCAAAGCAGATCAGTGTCTTGCTTTCTTTCTCCAACTCAGCTCCATGGAGAAAGGTGGTCTCCAGCCTCGAGTGAGACCTGGCAGTGAGGGTGACTGCTTTGGCCTCATCAGTCTAGACCACAGAGTATTTTACCACACAGTGCCATCTGCCAGGCACCGCTGGGCACGGTTTGTCAGCCTGCGTCTGGTATGGGCAGACGCATCACTGTTGCTTGATCTACCTGTGAGGCAGGAGGTGAGGATGCAGAGATCTGTACATGCCTGAGGAGACCCTGATGTGAGGCCTGACAGTACTGGCGCAGGACACAGGAGCCCAGCAGAAGTGGGGGGATCTTTTCTCTTTTCTCAGGGCTGCCTGGAAATGACGTCTGACCCCACAGGGTCTCTTGGTTATCAGGGAGACCCCGAATCAGTTCTGCCTGGCACTTTACTGTGAACATCACCACATCTGTGTACATCCATTGGAAGCAGGAAGGACATCTCCATATGTCCTATAACAGAGTGGGTACCAACGGGGTGTCGCATGCCCGTGTCGGAGTGGAGCTCGCAGTGTAGCTGTTCACTCAAGTCCCATCACTGCCTATGTGGTCTGGGTTTCCACCTGTGAGTGTCCCTGCCTTTGTCAAGTGCAAAAGACTGATAGAAAAGGCCAAGCCATGCAGGGTGGAATACAGGGGACCCCATGACGGAAGGGGAAGAAATCAAATGCAAACTCAAGCTCACTGGAGCACGCACATCACAGCGCAGGCTGGAAGCCTTGGAACCAAGCACGATGGTGTGGTGTGGACAGTAAGGAAAAGCGAGGGCCAGCCTCACCTCCAGCCAACACCATTCTCTATGCCTAATGTGGAGGCAGGTGGGCTGGGGACATGGCTCAGTGGGAAAAACTCCTGCTGTACAAGTTATAGGGACCTCTGAGCATGGGGACTCAGATCCCTGGAGGCCACATCAAATGTAACTCCAGCACTTGGCAGGCACTACAGTCAGGCAGCATTGTGAACCAGCACAGCTCAGATGTGTGCTTGAGATAAAAAGCCTTTGATTACAAAAAGAACTTATGCTACAGGAGCCCAGAAAAGCATGAAGAGGGGACCTTGAGAGCACTAGCTTACCATCACAATGGAGCAGCACACCCCCTTAGCAGGGTCGCCTGCACAGTTTAGTCCTGGCCTCAGCCTCCGCCTCGGGGAGCCCTTCCGCCCAGGCACCATCACATCTGCTATCAGTACCTTCCTCACTCAGAGTCCCAGACTCTGTAGCTGCAGCTGTACCAGGAGCCCAGGGAGCAAGTTCCACACAGCAAGCCTGGCTATGCTTCGGTTATGGTGAAGATGTCTGGAAGCCTCCTCCCCGCAGGGAAGCTCAGCCAGGGTAAAGTTCTGACCAAGCACCACAGAGCCATTCTCGTACTAAACTACACCCATGTCTGCAGTCTTAACCTCCCTCTCAGTTTGTCCAGTGCCCAGAAACTGGACTCTGGGCTACAGCTCAGAACCTTGTGACTTGGTTGTATCTGTGTTATTTCTGCATTTCCTGGGGCTTTAGGGGTTCATACTCAAAGTCCTGCCATCAATGAGGACTGCCATGCTCCTGACTCGAGCAGGAGTGCTAATGAGTAATGCTGGCTGAGGACTGGCCTCACATGTGGATGTTAAGTGTTGAGGACCCCTCTCCATTCTTCTCCTTCCACATTGTTTTATTATTGTTATTAATATTATTGTTGTTGTTATTATAAAAAGGTGTCACATGGGCTGAGGAGTGTCTCTACCCTCCTGTTATTGCACATTATATTAATTTCCAGGTTCTGAACCATTATTTCTGGAAATCAGTCCCATCTGGTTAGGGCTTGGCTTCCTTTCCATGTGCTGTTGAGTTGGTCCTGGTGTTTTCTGGGACATCGGTTCATAGTTTCCTTGTAGCATCTGGGTTGTTCTGGTGTCTGAGTGAATCTGACCGTACACATGTGTTTGCCCAGACTCTTCTCTTATAGGTACATGGGTGCCTTTGAGAGCAGATGCTGTCTGCACCTGTTGGGTAGCACTTTAAACACTGAAATCGTCTGGCCTTGGAGCTGCGAGAGCTGGGCCCTGGTTCAGTCTCTTAAATACTTTCAGATCTACCCCGATGTTTTATTTCTACCTTAGTTCCATGGCGGCTTGTTCAAAGTTGAATTTTATAGGGAGAGACCATGGAATTTACTTATGGATTAGAAAGCGGGGAGGGGAGGATAGGAAGGGGATGATCCTTTTGGTCTTCAGACACGGGCTCTGGGACAGCATAGGAACTAATATGAAGCCTAGGGGTGCAGTGGGGACCCCACAGACTCGGATTCTTTCAAACTAGGGATCCTTGGAAAGCAGGCTGTTCTGTCTCTCCTCTCTTACATCATGTTGAAACGAGAGGAGCTACGAGTGTCTGCAGGCATAGGAAACACTCCCTCCTGAGGGGAGGAGGATGTCACCTGCGCCTCACCTGAGATCCCTGTCTCTACCCCCACTGGCCCCCAAATGCATATGGTGTGGGGTGCTGTTGTGTGTGTGGGGTGCTGTTGTGTACAGGAGGTACATATGGTGTGGAGTGGTATTGTATACAGGAGGTGCATGTGGTGTGGAGTGGTACTGTGTACAGGAGGTGGAGGGTTAACTGGCGTTGGGATACCAGGGATGCAGCTTTTGTGAGTTTCCATACTTGTTGGAATGGGTCCTTGGTATTGTAGCTGTCCGAGTCACCTGTAGCCCCTTAGGTGGTCCAACAAACTTACTGGTTCCCACAGAGACTTCCATGTTCTGTCGTCATGAAGAGACGTGTTAATGTGACATTAGAAGTCACTACCGCACATTCAGACAAGTGTCCAGAGCACAGTGAGACGGACAGCTGTGTGAGGTGCAGTGGTGGAGGCAAGGGGCAGGGAGGAACAGAGAAGGGCATGGCCATTATGGGCGTGGCCGCCGAGGAGGGTGTGACTGCTGGGGAGGGCGTGGCCACTGAGGGAGCAGGGCCACCGAGAAGGGTGCTGTCACAGAAGTGGTGGCTGTTAAGGGCTTGGCTGCTGAGAGGGGTGTGTGTACCAGCTGAGAAAGGAGTGGCTACCAAGGAGGGCGGGGACATTAAGGGCAAGGTCGTTGAGGAGGGCGTGGCCGTTGAGGGGGCGTGGCCACTGAGGCCCTTGTTCAGTGGGGGCAAGAATGGAAAATGAAACACATCTACCTGGACCAGATAAGACGATGGGCCCCCAAACTTGTGTTTTTTTCTTTGTGTGGTAAAATTACAGGAAGGTTTCTGTGTTTTCGTTTGGATGGATGGCAGGGGTTTATTTGTGGTTGGTTATTCATTTCTACCTTAAAAAATAACATGTGGCCACTGTAAAAGACACACAGAAACATGCACGACAACCTGGAAATGATGAAAACTGTAACAAATACAGCCAGCGCCCCTCATCCTACTGTATATGTGCAGGGTAGCCCACCTTTCTGTGTGTGTACGTGTCGGTATTCTACTCGTCTAGAATCCTAGCCTCAGATGTACACTTTACAAACTAGTACTGACTTTACAGAGGAAAAACCATATGCTTGGACCTTTCTACTGTCTCCACAAAACTCAAAATGCAGACACACGGCCGACAGGGTTACCCCAGGCCTGGGGAGGAAGCCCAGGTGGGAGCTCAGATACCGAGGGCAGTCCAAGAGCCACGGCGTTCCAGAGATGCTAAGGAGATGCTGCTCACTGAGCAGGGAACATAGGAGCTGCCAGCCCCGCCCCATTCCCTGCCCGGGATGCAGTGCGGAGCTTAAACTCCAAAGACATTCTTGTTGTTTCTCTTTTTCCCCTTTTTGGTTTTTTGGAGACAGGGTTTCTCTGTGTGGCCTCAGCTGTCCTGAACTTACTGTCACCAGCCTGGCCTTGAACTTGGAACTCAGAGATCTGCCTGTCTCTGTCTCCTGAGTGCTGGGATTGAAGGTGTGTGTCACCACCGAGGCTCAGAGACATTCTCTAATCGAGACTGTGGGAAAGCAGCATGGCTGCGCCTCTAGCTCAAGCAGCACCCTCATTTGGAGGTCAAATCAGACCTTTCCTTTTGCTTGTGTGGTTTTATTGAGGCACGTGAGGATGGGGAGGAGGTGGCATGTATGTTTTCAGTGGGCTGAGCTTCACTGACGGCTGCTTTGTCTTGAGCCGGCCTGGCTGTGGCCGCTCAGTTGCTATCAGAAGAGGTCCCACTGGACAGTTGTTCCCCATGCTTCTGTAAGAGGATTCACGCAGCAGGTCCCATCTGGGTTCCTGCATGCATTTATCAAGCTCCAGGCCTTGGTTTGAAACCTGGGCTGACATCTTGAATTTGCCCAAGAAGGGCCTCACCTCTTGAGTGAAGTCTTAGTTCTAGGCGGCTGCCCAAGCCAGAACCTTGCCACTGCAGATAGCTCCTGCTCAAGAGACCAAATGGTCATCACAAAGGCTGACGAGAGGCCCAGCACCCAGGCACCAGGAGCGGTGGCCTGAGGGGCCTCCAAAGGCTTACATGTTCAGGATACGGCGACCTCAGAAGCATGTTTCTCACTCGGGTCCTCTGGAGCTCTCGGTGCAGGCTACGCGCCCCTTCCCTGCTCAGACCGTCTTGCCACCCTGGTGCACTTGTACATGCACTAGGATTTTGGTCTCTTGCTGCTGACCGTACTGATGGTCGGTGAGTGGGCTGCCCGCCCTCGTCATCATTGGCCCAGTATCTGGCATAGAGCAGGGACTTAGGCTGAGCCACTGCCCCGTGGGGGGTGGGGGGTAAAGACAAGGGCGCAGTGCCTCATGTGCACAGTGGGAGCAGCCTCGCCATGGACTCCAGTCTCCAAGTCCCCGACACTGAGAGAGGTGGGCCCTGCCTGGCTCCCCGCTCACCTTCCCTTCTGTGTCTCCTCTGCCAGCACGCTCTTCAGCCTGTGTTTCACTTTAAGGCATGGAATGCTGTGGGCTAGGGAGCAGCCTGGCACACATGCTGTGCAGTCTGCAGACGCAGCCTTGCCCGCCTCTGGTCTGACCTAGTTTCTGGGCATTCACGATGTAAACCTCAGAGGACATCCATGTTTCCATGTCATTGTAGTTAACCGTACTAACAACTCCTGCAATCACCACGGCACTGCCCAAGGCCAGAGCCAGGCCGGCCTGGGATGCCTAGCAACCACGGTGCCTGTTCATCATTTCCCACAAAAACAGACACTAGAAGACGACATTTATATGCTTCCCTATTTTCTCAAAACGAGTTACTAATTTTCATAACGAAGAGCAGACTGGTGAGGGCTAGAGACGGTGTTGACCCTCGCTCTGACACCAGCACGCTTGACCCCTTGCTGCGGCTCCAGCACGGCTGTACACAAGTCTGTTTCACGTGTGCCACGGACATTGGTGGGACGGGAGATCTGGACCAGGTGGCCACTCCATTCCCTTCTTACCTTGATGCTACATTGTTCAGTGGTTATTCTGTTTGTCAAGTAAGAGCCCCTCTGTAAGTAACATGGGCACCCCAACAAGTGCCCACATGTGGAGCCAGGCAAAGTGGCCATGGGACCAGAGACACTGAGACAAAAACAGAGGTTCTGCCCAGAACCAACCCTGACTGCCATGGGCCAGTCCCAGCCACTGAGGACTCTGGACTGCTGGTGCTATGGAGCGCTGGCCTCTGGGTGTAATAGGACTAGTACTGTCCTCATCAGAGACTACAGTGTCACAGGATGAGTTCTGCTGATGCCCCGCATGGAAGGAAGGCTACTAATCCCCCCTGAAACTCCAGCCATTCGCTCTCTTCCCTGACAGCTGTAAGCAGTCCTGCCCGCTGCCCCTGACTTGGGAGAAATATGACACTGTCCCCCGCAGTACCTAGCTGAAGTGGGACGTTTGGGTGATAGAGCTATGCCCTCGTAAGTGTCCCCAGTCCCCATGTTCTGTAAGGCGGCCTGATAAACTCCGTGAATCACCCCTCTGGACTTGGGTGGAATATGTCTGTTGCTGGTGCCCTATCTGGGTTAAATAGGAGAAACGCAACATTTGGTCACCACTGGCGACTTGGGTGCTTGCAAACACCCCCCCCCCCCATGGTCTCTTTTTGAAGGAAGTGTTTGGAGGAAACGTTCGAGCTAATCCAGCATGGTAATACAAACCGCCAGCAGCTCATTCCTTTCCCACTCTGTAGAAGCTGCCTCTGTCCCCAGCCCTGATATCTGGGAGGCCAGCCCTCTTGACTTCAGCCCTCCACCACACAGATCTGTACAGATTCTGTCATCAGCTGCAGCACGAACTCTGTTTACTGTTTACAGCCTCTGTTTAAGTTGGCTGTCATGTTACCTGCACAGCCATGCTTACAGTCGCCGCCACATCCTGCTCGGGGAACCCACATCTCAAAGGAGGTCCTTCCCAGCTCCAGGGATTAAGGAGAGAGACTGCCCACACATGGCAGACACTTGGCTGTCTATTTAAGGGACCAAGCAAGTTTTCTTCAACTATTTCCTGTTCCAAAATCTCCCATCAAAACTCACCCTGAAACGGAACAAGGATGAACCAGACACATCCTCCTACCTGGAGTAGTAAGACTCCACCCCCAGGGCCTCCCGGACACTGGCGATGTGCTGCTCCAGTGTAGAGCTGGTTGCTATGGGCAACGCTGCACTGCTGCCAGCTTGGAAATCACTGGAACTTTCCACCGAATTATCACCCAAGTAATGTTCGTGAAACTTCAGGATTCCTGCAACAAGGCAGACATAGCAAGGTCACGAACGGTTGGACAGCAGGAGAGGGGAACATGGGTGATGCGTGGCTTCTTTGGCGGGCATGCTGGGATTCTGAGGTTTCAGGCTTCCTGAACTGGAGCCGTGCCTGCTTACTGCACACCATCAAGACACAGGCAAGCTTCTGATGACACAGCTTGGGTGTGGATCGCTTTCTGTGCACTTTTAGAATGGTGCTCTGGGGAGCCCTGCTTCCGTGATCCGCATGCAAGTGTCCAGGTCAAACCCTTGCAAGGACTGAAATCTTGAACAAAACCGGAACTAGCCAAGTGGAAGCTGTCATCAAAGACATCTCACTTCACAAGAGCAGATCAGAATAGGCACACATGCATTCTAAAATAAAGCCCACTGGTCAATGGCCACTAATGGTTTTAGGGGAGGGGAAAGGTGGCCCACAGTGGCTTCCTGGCAATAAGCTCGGGCTGTGTCCTCATATGGCAGTGAGGTGTGCTGGTCCTCTCGCTGGATCACAGCCCTGGCAAGAGCTTCAGTCTCATTAACAGCAGAGAGAGCAAAAGGGCACAACAGCCGCCTCCTTACACAGGTCTCACTGTCACGTGACTGGGCATGCCACCTGTCAGATATGTCCCCGACAATGCAGTCGCCACAGAGAAGGTGTGACATTTGCCAGCTGCCAACCCTGTCTGCATGGGCGTTTGCCTCTCTTGAGGGCAGGGGTGCAGACGTTGCTAAGGAAAATTGCAACTTAAACCCAGCACAGAAAGGTGTGGCAGAAGATTGAGGGTGCTGCTTGCGGGGAGCCTGGGCGAGCTCAGCTGTGAGGGGAAGATGCTCCTGCTGACGCAGAGCAGGTACAGAAGCCACACCCCACATGGACGCCTTTACTGGGGACAGAGAGAGAGGCTTGTCACATTTCTCTGGCAGCTGAACTTTTTACAGATAAGCGAGAAGCCCATTTTTCAAGATTCCCAATTATGAGACCAGCTTCTCCAGTCAATAAACTCTAATTGGATCTGGTGGTGTCCCCGGCACGGGGAAGTCATCAGCATTTTATTATGCACAAAATATAGCCCCACAGCCAATTAGTAGTTTTGTATCCAGGGAAACTGTTACATCCTACATGCTTAGTGCTGACTTAACCAAAGACGATTTTCACTTCTAAAACAGACTTTTTTTGACAGAACTACTACTAATAAAAAACAAAACAAAACCCAAAGCAACAATAACAACAAAAACAACAAAACCTAATTGAAATCTGTTAAACTCAGAAATTCAACCTTACGATTTACTTATATTATCATCGCTTCGGTACGGAACGTTATCAGGGGTCACAATGACCAAATCACTTGCAGCTGGTGAGCATATCTGCTGCTACCTCACCCTTCTCTTGGGCTCCCATGCTGGACGTGTTCTCTTCCGATGACAAGGAGCCACACCTCCTTGGGTTGTTTTATTAGTAGGATGCCCCACCACGGAATATCCATTGCAGATAAGGTTTTCCTTCATCTGACCTACGTGACACCCCTCAGCACCCCCTCAGCCCCTCACTTCCTGTGCTTCAACAGAGACCTTACCTGCTCCAGGGGCAAGCAGCCAGCTGTAGAGGTAGCCGGCGGCCAGGGAGTAGTACAGCACCAGTCCCCGCTGGGCATTAACCATCTCTAAGATCTGATCGATGGTGATGGGTGAGTAGGGGTCGGAGTCCTGTTGTCCAGTCTGTCTTTCCACCAGCAGGTCAGCAAATGCTCTTGTCCGGCCCCTTTCTGCTACTGCCAGGGCTTCATCATGATGGCCTAGGAGACAGAGGGAGGGGTGTGCTCATTCAGGAAGCAGGTGAGCATCCACCGGATATGGAGGAGACTCGGGGGCTCTGTGCCAGCCATGGTAGAACTTGGGGTCTACTGCTGCAGGTCCGTTCCCAGAAAGAGGGATTCTGATAGCTCACTGATTCAGTGAGGTCCCGACCGTGGAGATGTTCAGGTGTTATTGAATGGGAGGCGTCTTTGCTGCTGTTAGAGCTGAGAGCCCGTGGCACTCTGTGCTTCTGTTGCCCCCCTGGGCAAAGGGCTGAAGCCTCTGAGTTCCCTGTAGATCTTAGGCTGCTTCTTCCCCAAGCTTCCCTGCAGCCCTTCAGTCTGCACACCAGCCCTGCCTCATCTTAGGGCTGTGAATGCCTGCTGCCTGCTGCCTGGACACTGAAACACGAGGGACGCACTGCAGAGGACAGACTTTAGGGCACACACCAACATGGAAATGCTGCCAGAGCAAGGGCTGAGGAGACAAGGCTGAGGCCGGGACCCAAGACAACTCCAGTGGCTCCAGAGGCTTCACCCCGCCCCCCAGTTGTTCAGGCAGCCTTACAAAAGACGGGGTTTATGTGAGTGTGTGCAAATACTCTCCTTTGCTCTATTAACTTATTAACTGAAACAGCAGGGACGATCTCTGCACACACTGGAAAATTATCCCCAAAGTGCTGGACGGGTTTAACAATGTGATCATAATGGGTAATAAATGACGTCCCAGGAAACCTGAGCGTTAGATGGGTGGGAAGGAAAGGTGGGTAGAGAGGCCTCAAACACCCATCTTGAAGCACAAACACTGTGTGTCTGTCAGTCTACACTGTGATATCTGTCTGTCTTCACGGCCACCTTGGCTGGTTTGTGGCCAGCTCTGGGTGCATCTAGACGGGTCTTTCTTTTAACAGACGAGGGGAAGCCAGCTGAGGGCCAGTGTTCCTGTCTCTCTGCTTTAGGACTGTGGTGTGAGGTGACCGGCTGCCTCTCGCTCTCACTGCTGCCACAAAACCCAATGTGGTCCTCATCCCTAAAAACGATAAACCCTATACACCCTCTGTGATTCGCTTTTCTCAGGTGCTTTGTCATAGCAAAAGCAACTCATATAAACATCTTCCTGGACGTGGCAGGCAGTGGAAGAGCCGAGAAAGGGACACTGGGGACAGTAAAGCCCAGGGCAGGGTGGCTGTGGATCGCCCTGCTGCCTTTCAGTCCACAGGCTGAGGGTGGGGTGGGGGAAAAGTCCTGACTCTGTGTGTGGCACAGTGCAGGGCATAGGCCCACAGAGCATGAGCAATAGGCAGCAAGAAACGGAGGCAGCTGGTCTCAGTACACAGCCTGAGTGAGGCTTGAAGGGACACCAGGGGTGTGTGTGTGTGTGGGGGGTGTCTGTGGCAGAGGGACACCTGAAGCAGGGATCTGTGGAGGAGGGACACCTGGTGCAGGTAGGAGGGGTCTGTGGGGGAGGGACACCTGGTACAGGGAGGAGGTTGGGAGAGGGGACACTTGCTCTGCTCTCTTGGCATCTGAATTGCTCTCCTGTGATTAAGCCAATCATGTCACACTGAATTCATCAACCTATGTGGGTGACATCTGGTGGGGACAAGCTGAGAGTGTGCTCACTGAGCAAACCAGGACTGGCATTTTGCCCCCACAACTCTGCTGATCTTTGCCGAATGACAAAGTGACCATTTAATAGCAGGCTGTGACCTCATGGTCTGCCCTGATTACCGAACACACGCACACACACACAAAGATGCACGCACGCACACACAGACACACGCACACACACATGCATGAACGCACACACGCACGCACGCGCACACATACACATACAGACACACACACGCACGCGCACACACACATGCATGCACACACACACACAGACACACACACATGCATACACGCACACGCACACGCGCACACAGAGATACACACACGCACATGCACACATACACACACACATACACACACACGCACACACACACAGAGACACACGCGCGCACACACGCACACACGCACGAACACACTCCAGCTGCTCTTACCTAGGCTGACAAGCACCCGCTGCAGGGCCTGGTAGGATGACGTCTGCAGGTCAAACAGGGAGAGCTTGTAGTCTGTGCTCAGCTGTGCCTCGTGCCGAATTGTTTCAAACAAGGCTGATGCTCTGTAAAGCTACGAGGGACAGAGACTGTCACCCAAATGTCCACAACCAGTGCCCAGCGGTTCATAGGTGCAAGACAGCTCTTGCTCATGCCCGGGCGCACAACCTGAAATCGTCTTTTAAAGGGGTCGGAAGGACGACTGCCAGGCAGGTACGCCCTGTGGATCTGAAGAGATCAGTAGACTTAGCCCCAGTTAACTAGGAGTTTACGTGACCTATCTTTGACGGAAGAGGGAATATAAAAGATTAGGACTTGAGCTCTGAAGGAATCTTAAAACCAATTATCAACACAAACAGCAACTTCTACTGTACAGCAATCCTCTACTTCTGTCACCAGACAAGAGTAACTGCCCCAACCCCCACCCCGGGCCTTGGGTACACTGGAGATGGGCCACGCTGGGCAGTGAGATTATAGGTGGCCCAGTGTCACAGAGCCCAAACACGGCCCTCAAGACCGAGCTTTCCTTATCTCCATGGGGCTGGTTTCAGTCACATGGGCACCTTGAGGACCAGAGATCTGACATTTCCCTGGGAGACCCGGTCCCCAAAGCTCCACGTTTATACAGGCTGGCAGCACAGAGCCAGGAGCCCGGAGCGCAAAAGCGGATGGAGACAGGACTCTGGACAGGACACAGAGCCTGTTCCTTCTCTGTGGCTAGCGCTGTCCTCTGTCTTCCCGAGGAGTTCGAGGAACAACTCAGGGAGCAGTAGTACTTTCAAAACTGTAGACTGCTGTGTGATATAAACTTTGGCTCTTGTGCATAGGAAACAACATTAATCCTTTTCGTTGCCTTTAATACTTTTTAAAAGAGGATTTGAAATTTTTTATTGGTGTGAGTGGGTGTCCACTCACACGCGTGTCTGCAGGTGATTGTGGTGGCCAGAGGAGGCTGTTGGGTACCCTAAAGAGGAGTTATAGGCAGTTATGAGCTGCCCAGTGTGGGTGCTGGGAAATGAACTCAGATCCTCTCAACTCAGGGCTCAGCACCCTAACACCCCAGCACGCTGTAGAACGGACCCAGTCCCAGCCTGTGCCCAGGCCGCTCCACTGGAGACAGGCCTCACTCCCCTCATGGAGGGACCCGGTCACTCTGTTCTCAGTGATCACTCAAACGGCCAAGGACTGAGTTTGAAGCAGACATCTCCTGTCCGCCCACAGCCAGTGTGACAACACTCCTCTTCGGCAGTGGGGACTTTCTATGAGGAAGGGGGAGAAGTCATACCCTCTGCCCTAACTGGAGACCCCCAAGGGCGGTTAAGCCCAATAGGCACACACCCTGATCTTATATCTCCACTGAAGAAGGAACGTGATTTTATATTAACCATGGCAACAGTGCACAATAAGAGAATCTCAGAAATCATGGAGAGCTCTACCCTGTGGATGCCGAGAGCCTTGGCATCTCTCAGCTACACGGGCTGGGACTCTGGGCGCATTAGCCTAGTAGACCGGCCAGCACCTCTGAGAGCTCCACAGCTGCTGGTGGGTGCTTGGGGCTCCTGGGACAGAGCTCTGCGTACCTGGTGCTGAGCCTCCTCCAGGTTCCCGCTGGCCCAAAGGGAGAGGCCGAGCCCATGGCGAATTTTCGCTTCATCTTCTCTTCGACCTAGTTGCTCAGCTAACCTTAAACCTGAAAGCAGACAGGGAGCCGTAAGGAGAGGGGACAGGGACCGATCGGCGATTTCGCTTCTGATGCATACATGTAAGGAAGGCTGCAGGGAACGCCAAACCGGCCCTGGGGCGAGGACGCTTCCAATGTTACAGGAAGTGAGGAGATGCCGCAGCAGGAGCCCAGGTCAGGGCTGTTGGCAGTGGGTGGGTTGGTAGGGCAGGGAGAAGCAGGAAAACCAATGTACCCTTAACCTGGCTGCCCTTGCAGGTGCAATGTGCTTAGCTCTGCAAAGTCCTGGCTGATACATTGATATCCGCAGCTTCTCTGCCTGGGAAAAGCCTTTCCTGGCAGCCAGGCACAGAGGCTAAGACAACATGACTTTCTACCTCACCCCACACTTCCAGGCAGTGCTGATGAGAGGCTCATGAGTGTCTCTTCAAAGCAGAACGGTGCCCGGCCGGACCCTGCTCCTGTGACTGAAGCTGCCGACACGCTCTGGGTCCCATCTGTGATGTGCCTCAGCGGGGTTGCAATGCAAGTGCTACTGTGAGCTGGGAGGCTGAATGGCTGCCCTCGTTTGCCATGGTCTCCACATGGGCACCTGCGGTGGGTCACTCACTCACAGCACGCTGTGGGATTTCAGGGCACCAGCCACCTCCAGGGCTTTGTGGGGCTAAGGCTGACAGTCGCAGTTCACCATTATCGGTCACTACGCTGGTCTCTGACACTCTGCCTGCATTCTAGTGTTCTCCGCACACAAGCCACCGTATGGCTCCCACAGCTCAACAATGCACAAAAGCTAGGGCTCCTCTCTCATCTAGGTCAGGGCAGGATGCCAGCCAGCGTCAAGCACTCTGGGCCCGTGTGATTCCTGAGTTGGCTGAGTGGCTGCTGTGAGTGAGTAGTGCTGCTCTGGGGTGAGCTTCCTAACTTCAAAACACATGGCTCACACGGCTCAGAGAGAGCATTCCGAGCGTGAATCATGCCAGTGGGCAACAGGAGAATCGAAATAATTCACATGAGAGGCAGTGGTCCTTGGGAGAACCAGGATGGCTTTCAAAGGGCCCACCGCACTGACCCTACAGTGCAGATGTCTGGCAAGTCCTTGGTCTGGGTCAGAAGTATGATTTTTTTTTTTGGACAACCCCATTGGGAGACAAACTCTATGAGAGAGGGGCCTTGCTTGGTTCCGAGTGTATCCCCAGCAAGAAAGGTGTCCAAGGACCACTGGGAAGGTGCACTTGAACTGCCTTCTGGGAGCCTGCATGTTCCACTCCACCTGGACAGCTCTCCTGTGTGGTGGTAAAACCCTGGGAGTCTCTGGACTAAGTGACTTCCTTTGCTGGTTTCCGGAGTGAGAAGAGCTGGGTGAAACGCCCTGTGTCAAGCCACATCACCTGGGAGCCCTTCAGACACAGACCCACAAGCGTTCCATTGCACAGGACAGGCAAGGTAAGGGTGGGTGACTTCTAGCTGACCTTCCTCTGCTGCAGGCCTGCAGGACCCCTGCCAGGCACCTGGAGAGTGCCATTAGGTGCTCTACTGTGTGCTGGGCCTGCTCAGAGTACACTAGAGGGACCTGGTTAGGCTCATGAATCTTCTCCAACACTATGGGAGTTCACAAAGATGAGTTTTTAGAACTCTATGAGACTTATCACAAAAGACAATTAAAAACAAACTGCAGAGTTTTCCACAAATAGAGAATCCTGTGACAGTATCCCAGCAGAGCCAGCTGCTATGGTATTTCAGAGGGGAATTAACAGTAAGGCCCCTTTTGCAAACCCTGCATGCTGGGTCACACACATGGCTGGTTCAGCCGAAAGCCACCCCTAGGGGCTGGACCATTACAACACAGCAAAGCCAGGGGCCGTAGGAACCACAGAGGGGTGGGAAAGTGGCTCCAGCTTCAGAACGTCTCCATGCCAGCTGTAGCTGCTGTCTACCCAGTCTCCTGCTTCCCAGCCTGGGGACGTCTCCTGGGGCTAGAGAACAGGAGGGTATAGCTGCTCTACCCCTGCAGTTTCTGTGAGGTCAGAAACGACTCCACACAGGGACTGAGCTCCCTCTGCAATGAACTAGAGAGTTAGGGTCAAACCGCTGTACTTCTCCAAGCCTTGGTGACATGGCTGCAAAAATGGGGACACATGAACAGTTCCTGGGCTGGGGGTTCAGCTCAGTGTAAAGGATATGCCTAGTGTGTGAAAAGAGTTAACACGTGCTTCTCAAGACCATAAAAGAAAGAAAGATAAAAAGAAAGCAGGAGGTAGCAAAGAGGGCATGTCTGAGTTCTGCTGTGAGAACTAAAATCTGGCCTCAGGGGCTGCAGGTAGAAGCCCTTACAAAGGCGTTTGAGCCTCAAACTTGGAGCCCGGTTCTTCACCAGTGAGCGCACCTACCTCCCACCCTCTCCTGTATATATACAGTGACCCTGTGCACCTCTGAGAGCTTCAAGATCAGGGACACCCCAGTTTGGAGGAGAGGCAACCCCTTTGCTGTGAGATTCTAGCTCATGTAGGAAGGCGCCATCGGCCTCAGGTAATCAACAGACTCTGCAGCAGCGGAGGGAGAGGTGCCCGATTTCCAGGCTGGCTCCTGGACATCAGTTTGTGCACTGTCAGAGCAAACACCGGAAGAAGCCTGGCCGGCCCCCAGGTAGAGACACTGGGCTAGCGGCTGCTGTGTCTGAGCTGAGAACCATAGGCCGTGATGCTTAGGTATTTCCTGGAAGGTCTCCACGGTCTGGATTCTCCTGATTTTATGCCCTCACGTCTAATGATCCGACTAGCGAGGATGTGTCATGTGACCAGCTGCTGCTCTGACAACCAAAGGGCTATCAGCTATTCCAGCAGCGGGCTAGGGGCAGGTACCAGAACCGAGAGACGGGGAGGAAGCTCCAGAGAGCTGGGGCAGGAAAGGGAAACACCTTAAAACTGTGCAGGGACACCTGGTGAGGATGGCCTGGACTGTGAGACCCTCACTCTATAGCACTGGCGGAGTCTCCCCTGGCAGAGCCTTTAGCCTACCTTCCTGTAAGTACATGACTGCCTGCGAATAGTTCTGCAAGGCATGGTGAGTCCTGCCCAGGCTGCTGTAGGACACAGTCTTGGCCACCAAGTCGTTCATCTGCGCCGCGATGCTCAGGTGCTGCTCCTGATAGACCACGGCCCTCTCAAAAGTGCCCAGGGACTCATAGGTGAGACCCAGGTTCCCGTAGGCTCGGCCCTGGCATGTGGGATTGTCTGTCTCCTCTGCAATCTGCAGATCGAGCTGGTGGTACTGCAGGGCTGTGTCGTACTCTCCCATCTGCTGGTAGACACCCCCCAGGCCGCAGGCCGCGTCACTTTCCAAGGCTCTGTCCTTCATGTCTCTGGCGATGTTCAGCTGGCGTTCAAGGCAGGAGATGGCTTGTTCGTAATTCCCTAATTGGCTATGGAGACTTCCCAGCTCTCCATAGGCCTGAGCTTTATTGGAGGCCTCCCCGAGCTCATGGGCCACCACGAGCCTCTTCTCAAAGCACACAAGGGCCTGCTGCAAGCTCCCGGTCGCCCTGCAGGGATGCAGACAGAGAAGCAGTGAGATCACTCTGTGCAGGTGCAGACATTCTAAAGCCCCTGAGAAAATGAAAAGCATTCGTCACTGTCACTTACTATAGAGGCTCTTAACTCCTTCTCTAGCTAAAAATCTATCACGCGCCCTTAGAGTGAGATGCAGAGGAATTTCATAATCTGGAAAGCAATTCAAAAGTCATCCCTTAGTGACCTTCCCAGGAGCTTGCAATTCAGTGGGACGCGCACCCCCGAGGAAACATAAAATATATTAACAGACACGATGATAGCGGGGTCCAGGACTCGGGCCTCCCGCCTCCACTCCTGCTTAGACCGTGCTTTTGAAATCACTTTACAGGAGCTATAAATCGCTCACCCTGAGTTTCTTGGAGCAGTCTGTGGGTGACGATTAGTCTGACCTCTTCCTCCCCTCCAGGAGCCCTGATCCCCTGCCCCTGAGGGAGGCCCTGTCTTGAGTCTCCCCCGCCTTGCTGGGGGGGGGGCATCCCTTGGCCGGCACAGCCTTTGGTGTGTGCTGCTCAGAGACAATTAGAGCAGAAGGAGCACGTCTTTTTGTGGCAGATGGAGCCGGTTGTCTGGGCATACAGATCTCATCGCCTGAGCCTCGGTTTCCCCGTTCCACAGCAGACGGACATGTGCTTAGTACAGCAATGTCGTGCCGCTTGGACAGTTACGCGGGTGCCCAGCCTGGGTGAGGACTGGTGCACAGGACCCGTCCCTCTGTTACCAGATGGGGCTGAGTAACCAGTGGCTAACGAATGCTCTGCTAATGGACATTCACAAAATGTGGAGGCTCTTACGGAGGTCGGCTGAGCAGATCCACCCAGCTTCCCGTCCCTGTGAACTCCATCCTCTTGGTCACCGTGTACTACATGTGAGGGCTGAGCCCTGGCTTGACTCTTGGGTGTAACTCAGGCACAAACCTGCCCTTTCTGGGCTGTGGTGTGTCTTTCATATATGACGGCAACACGGTCACCCACTTAAGTCGATGAACGGTTGAAAAGCCAGGTGTGAGAGGCACTGGAACAGACCGCTCTGTAGCTTAGCTGCCTTCCTGCCGTGGCCTCGCCTTGCATGTACTCTAGCCCTGTTCCCTGGCCACTGTACCTGTGTCCGTTTCCTAGGCCCCGGTAGGCCTTGGCTTGGTCTTGCATGCGGTTCAGACTCTGGGCGACGGACAGGTACTGCTCGTAGTACTTGATGGCTTCCTCGTAGTCCCCCAGGGCCTCGTAGCAGTCCCCCAGGTTGCCGTAGGCCCGGCCCCTGTCCAGCACGGACTCGTTCCCACTGAGCTGCTGCAGCATGGCCAGCTGCTGCTCAAAGTAGCCGATGGCGTCCTCCACCACGTTCATGTTCATCTTCGTGATGCCCATGTTGCCGTACACCTGCGCCTCCAGGCTCGGCTCTTTCAGCTTCCGCCCCAGCTCCAGCTGCTCCTGGTAACACTTGAACGCCATTGTGTATTTTCCGAGGGCCATGTAGACGGCCGCCAGGTGCCCGTGGGCCCGGCACTCCCCCGGCAGGTCGCTCAGTTCCTGATAGACCTCCAGCTCCTGCGTGTGATAGCCCAAGGCCTTGTCGTACTTCTGGACCATGCGGTACGCGGTGCCCAGGGCCGCGTAGGCACTGGCCTCCAGCCTTCTGTCTTTCACGTGGTGAGACAGGCCCAGCTGCTGCTCGTAGAACTTTATCGCGCCGTTCACATCCTTTTTGCAGACAAATATATCGCCCAGGTTCCCCAGGGCTCGGAACTTTGCCTGGGAATTGTCCAGCGACTGGGCTAGGGACAGAAGGTACTTCTGACACTCCTCTGCCTTGGTGAAGTTCAGCAGAGCCTTGAAGGCCAGGCCCAAGTTGCAGTAGGCTTTTGCTTGGCTCAGTTTGTCGTGGAGGTCTTTGGCCAGAGCCAGATCCTGCTCATAGTACTTCACGGCCTCCTGGTAGTTTCCAAGGCAGTAGTGGGCGTAACCGAGGTTGTGGCAGACCTTCCCTTCTCCCTCCATGTCCTGGAGGTCCGGAGCGAGGCGGAGGTACTGTTCGTAGTAGGGTGCAGCCTGGACGTACTCTCCTCTGGAGCAGTGGAAGTTCCCCAGGTTGCTGAGGGCCCGGGCCTCGCTCTGGATGTCTCTCAGCTCCCGGGCAATGTTCAAGTGGTTCTGGTAGTGCTGCAGGGCCCGGTCATGGGCTCCCAGGGCCTGGTAGGCGACAGCCAGGTTCCCATGAGTGGAAGCCTGGGAGGCACGGTCGTTCACTTCCATGGAGATCTGCAGCTCTTGACGGTGGTACTTGACAGCCTGGTCGTACATGCCCAGGGCGTTGTAGGCATTGCCCATATTTCCGTAGGCACGGCCTTGGGCCGCGTAGTCGCTCAGCTCTTGGGCGATGCACAGGTGGGTCTTGTGGAGCTTCAGGGCTGTGTCATAATCGCCTTTCATCTGGTGGATGATCCCTGGAACGACGGGGAAGAGAACAAGTTAGAGAAAGTGCGACTTATAGTTCAATCTAAGGTGCATGCAGCCCTGAGTCAAAGGCTTTAGACTGAAGGTGGGCGGGGCTAAACACTGGCCTGCAGAGGGAGGGTCTGGGGGTGGGCAGGGCCTGGGGTGGGCGGGGTCAAGCGCCATCGGGGCTGCAGAAGGAGGATGGCTTACCACATTTCAAACCACCAGGGAAACCCAACAGATTTGATGACAAAAATGAGAATGTTTTACAGATAAACACACAAAATTAAAGGGCAAACAACACACTAGGAAATATGTGAAAACATTCGAAAAATCGTAGCAGCTGCTGTGAAAAATCGTTGTAAAAATTCACTGTTGGCTTAAAAAGAAAAAATTGATCCCAATTTACTCAGATAGGCGAAGAATAATAAATGTCAGCAGACAACTCAGCTGAAGAAACACAGAGAGGAATGGGGGGGCCCTAGTTTCCTTTAATAATCAATGAAATGCAAATTAAACCAACCCTGAGGAACCATTTTACCCACACTAAATTAGCAGATAAAAAAACTTTGAGCGCCCCCATCCTGATGAGGTTACCCTGAAACGGGTGAGCACACCAGCTGTTGTGTAAATGTGGAAGCCACGACGTGGGTTGCACTGTGACATGCGATTGGGTGGGTTCTGCTTGGACCCCCACTCCTGTGCTGGACAGACAAACCGGCCATGTGCATGCGAGGAGTCAAGAGCTCTGACCCCACAGGACAAGTGACATTCCTGGGGTTGTGTCCAGTTATGGAGCTGGGAATGTCGCAGGCTTTCTCTCTGAGGGGGACACAGTTTCCAGAGCCTGGCAGGGTTGGAGAACTGACTTCCCAGGAAGAAATGCCCCTTCGACGTGGTGGGCCCTTTAACGGTGGGGACATGAGACGTTGCGGTTAAAGCCAGTCCTCCTAAACTGCCTTCAGGTGTCATGGTTTCAACCATCCTTGTACAACATGAATCATATACTTCCTTTCTCCTTGAATCTGGCCCACCCAGGATTGCCGTGCCCAGCCTGCTCCCACCCACCCTCCTAACAACACCTTTGCACTCAGTGATCCCAGAGCAGTCTCTGGAGTCTACTGCAACTTCTTAGAGGCCTATATGATCACTTGCTGGGTGGGATATAAGAAAAGAAAGACTGAAAGGCCTTCTCGGAGAAGGCTGCCAAGCCCAGGATGCCTCCCTGTGGCTCCCCCTACAGGCCAAATACAAGGCCTTGTTGTTACCGCTTCCCTCCTATGGTGACAGCTGAAACCCATTTCCCAAGAACCCCAGCCTCAGGGAAACATCAGAGTTCTGTTGTTTCATCTCAGTTGAGTGCCCTGGAGATAGACAGACAGACAGACCTGTAATGAATCTGAGCTTTTACTTTCCTGTTTTTGTTTTAAAATCAAAAGTCCTTGCCACCCAACTCCCTTTAAAAAATAATAAAGTCGGATTATAATAATTTCAGAGACGCGGAGTGCTGACCATAGTGGTACATGCCTGTAATCCCAGCACCCAAGAGGTATAGGCAGGAGGGTCCTGAGTTCGAGGTCAGCCTGGGCAACATAAGACTATCTCAAGAACATAGAAAGAAAGAAAGAAAGAAAGAAAGAGAGAAAGAGAGAGAGAGAGAGAGAGAGAGAGAGAGAGAGAGAGAGAAGCCCACTAAGAAACATGTGTATCTTGCTTTGTGAATAACACCCGAGATGTCCTGGCCAGTGCACAAGGCAGCAGCAGGAGAGTCTCTTTCCTCTTACTCTGGCCTAAGGCTCTGGGCTGAGAGCAGGGTGCAGTCAGGATGAAAATGGCCGCCCCAGGTTGCAATGATTTGTGAGGGAAGCTGCCTGCTGGTTATAGCAAACCGATCTGGTCTCCAGACAGCTGCTGCTGCTTCCTTAGCTTCCACCCGCCCACAAAGAACCAGAGGAGGGCTTTCAAGATTACAGCTTCCACACACTGAGAAGGGCAGGGAGGCCGGCCTCGCTGAGCTGGCCTCTCCCTCCGCGTGTCTCCCTTGGCGGGTTCAGGCTGCTGCCAGCCTGGGGTGTTCTGTGGGGACAGTGTGGTCTCTTGGCAGCTGTTCTCTTTGTTGAAGCGATATAAAAGCTGCCGGAGAGCAGCACAGAATGGCTGCGCTCACGCTGAGGGGCTAATGTGCGGCTCCTCCTGCCCTTTCCGGGATGCCACTCAGATGAGGATGTACAGAGGGGATGTCGGCAGGGGTGCCCTCTGTGACAACAGGCTGCGGGGAGGGGATTAAATGAGGATTAGTGGGGCAGACAGATCTCACAAAGCTGAGTCCTCACCAGGGCTGTGCGAGAGGACACGTGGTTAGGATGTATACACGGGCTCCGTGGGTCTCCACCTATGGGCTTTCTGTGTGGGAATACTAAGGTCTCTACTTCAAAGGCTGGGGCGAGGACCACGACGCATGCGCACTCCACGCGGCCAGCTCGGTGGGACTGGGACAGACCAAAGAGTATTTCCCCTAAAATGGCACCCACACCAGTTGAGCAGGGAGCTCTGGCAGCTTCTCATTTGAGCTCTCTGGGGGCAGGGCCTCGTTCTTACGCACGCAACGCACAGTGCCTGATCATGCTTCTTATTGATTACTGCCAGCGCCCGGGTGGGCTTTTAGAACCGACCTACCCTCTCCTCTGCTTTCAAGCAGACTAGAGTTCAGCAGTCTTCATAGGGAACACGGGGTCTGGCGGCCAGGAAAGACACATCCCTGCCCCAGGCTCACTCTGTGTAGATTGTGAGTCTCAGGGAGGAGAGAGGAGTGGCCAACAGAATTCATGGACCCCTGTCCCATGTGCTAGCCTACCCGCCTCCCTCCAGACAGAGTGTAACTTGGCACAGCGGCCAGGCTGAGTAAGGTTCTCCTCTGTGGGACTGTTCATGGCTGACACACACAGTGTCCCACCTGTTTGACATATCCTAGGAGTTGGGGGGACTTGGGGGGTGTTTATGCAAGTAGAGGAAACAAGATGAGGAAAACAGGGCCATCAGCACGGGGACAGAGAGTCCTTCCACGGTTCTCCTAACAGTTAAATAATAAAGAGAGACTGGCACTGTTGGATCAGGAGACTCTTCAGAGTAACCAAGGCCTGATGCAGGTCTAAGCACATTTTTCCATCTGGGGATCTCGGTAGAGGAAGTGACCAACTGGCCACTAGACTCTCCAGTTACCAGGTCTCATTCCTACCCGAGGACACTGCATGCAGACTACACACAGGATAACAGTACTGTGTCCTACGTTAGCTCACGGTCGTGACCTTTGCACTTACAGGCTGGCACACACCTTGTCTGTGGTTGGAGGGAACGTGGGTGAGGATGTGGCGACCGGCCTAGTCAGTAAACAGATGGCTCAACTCAAAGGCCTGAGAGCGGGTGCTAGAACCGGCCACATCCTTGTAGGTAACTCTCTGTTGTTTTCACCAAAGCTGCACAGCAAAGTATATTTTCAGACAAGGGATAACTCCAGAATTGTTCACCACATGACTTTATCAGCTGCAAGTGTCTTACGGAGAGGCAGGCTTTCTCAGAAGCTGCCTCGGCCTGGTTCGTCAATGCTGCGAAGCCGCCTGAGGCTCGCGTGCTCAGGGCTTGGATGCTGTCGAGTGAGATTGGATCCTGGTGTTAGCCTCAGTAGAGGGATAATACACCACGTAGTCCACAGGTGAAGGAGGACCCTGGGGACAGGCCTCTGAAGCAGATGTCTTGTCCTGGATCCCTCCTGTCTCTCAGTGCTGTGAGCCCACTGAGAGCTGAGCACGCCTGCTGTTGCGGCATTCTGTCCTTACTGCAAGCCCCCAGTGATGGAGAGGGCTGGCTGCGGACTGTCGGAATCTGCAGCTAGGAGCCAGGACCTGAACTTCTAAGTCACTTTCTTGGGCACTGTTGTATCATGACGACGAAAAGCGAAAAGTCAATCTGTGGTCTCGGAGACCTGGAAAGTTCCAGAACTTGGGCTCACAGACCTCGAGGGGCAGGCTGTGCTGGAATCAACCAAACGCGGCAGCCTGACTGACTAGCTTCCTGCTTTCCCACTTCACACGAATGCCTCTTCGTGTAAGGGGTCACAACTCCGTGCCCGTTTCTCCTCCACCAACACCTGCGCACAGCTGAGACCACGTGCCGGCGGTGCTGCGTGAGGAGGCTGGTGCTCTGCCCGAGGGTGTTCGAGCAGCAGCAGCCACCTTGGTGTTGAGGAAATCCCAGGCCTTCCAGTGTGGGAGAAGCTGCAGACGCCATCCCTGGTGGGTGCCGTCACCAGGGAGCTGTGTTTACTACTCCTCTGTCCTGATAGGATCCAGGCTAATGCACCTGTCTGCTTTTCCCGACAGGTCCTTCCCGTCCCTCCACGGGACCAGGAAAGTGGCCTCAAGTTAACTTCCCTTCATCGGCCTTTTCCTTCTGTTCCCCTGGGAGGGGCCTGCCACAGTCAGGTGGGGGGAGCTCCCACGCCCCCACTGCCTTCCCACAGGAATACTCGGTTGGACACACCTGTCTTTTTATGTAAGTTTAAGAAAATAGATCACTTGCTCTATGGTCCCCCCTGCCATGGTTCCTAAGGCTACAGTTGCATAAACAGTGACAAGAAGCCACCTTAAAGCGAACATATGCGTGTGCGTGCACACACCCATACACACACACACTCAGACATGCATACACACATACACATATATATATACACACATACATACACACATATACAATACACGCATATGCACACACATGCATACACACATACACACACATATATATACACATACACACATATGCAAACACACACATATACACATAAACACATATGCATGCACACACATACACATATATACACATACACACACATACAAACACGTATGTTCTGTGGACTTTGTACACAGACATTTTCCCGTTACACATCCTGTTTCCCTGTGGGTAATCAGAGACCGAGGCTGCAGGTGAATTGCTCAAAAATCCCCTGGGCCTCTGTGGTCATAAATCTCAGCTAGAAGGAAAGATTAATTGTATTATGGAGCAGGAGAAATAGTAATTAAAGACACGATGAGGGGGCGGCCGGGAAGGGGTGCTCCACAGTGCTGATGAAGGAGGAGGAGGAATCAGGCGCTGTCATTCCTAACAGCTTGGGCTGGGCAGAGGCTGTGAGCGCAGCTGGTGGGAAGCAGGCCTGCTGTCAGTCACTGTTGGAGAAGACAGAGCTGTGAGGTGTCACCTGGGATCACAGTCAAAGATGGAGGAGAGTCCTCCAAGGCAGAGGCTTCAGAGTCGCAGCGCAGGGAGTGGTTTTCTGGGCCCTGGAATTTCTGTGGCACTGAGATAGCTGCTCTGCCCCTCCCTGGGCTGGGCCTCTAAGATCGGACCAGTCCTACCTCTGCGAGCTCTTTCAGACCTGCAGAGAGTGAGCTGGCTAAAGTTGGCCACCTCCGGGCCGGATGCCCCGCTGGTGCTCCAGGGCAGTGCTCCAGGCCGGATGCCCTGCTGGTGCTCCAGGGCAGTGCTCCAGGCTGAGCCAGCCTGCGGGCAGCACAGAACGCCCTTCCCGTCTGCCCAGTTCACTGTTCTTGTTGCTTCTCTTGCTTCTCTTCCCTTGCTTTGGCTGTGGTGGACTTTTCTAGTGGCAGCCCCTCCCCCACCTTCTTCATCCCTTTCCAGGAAAGGCGGAGCACGGTTAAGGGACTTGCGTTGTCAGTATGTGCAGAAGAGTTGGGTTCCCTTGGTGGGGAGGGCATCAGCATCTCGAGTCCTCTGGTGACACCACACCACACTGGCATTTCTCTCTGCGGTGCAGCATGGAAGATGGGCCACAGCTGGCTGGGACCAGTGAGCTGCCTGAGGGCTGCATGGCCACCCTGCTGGCCACAAGCTTTGTTGTGGCACCAGAACTGGCACCGCCTGATGGATAAGCTGTCTAAGCCCTTACCCAGCCCCAGCCTGGCAGTTTATACCTCATGCACCAAAGCTCATGGGCTGGGAGAGACATCCACTAAGAGAGGTTTTCACAAGGTTTGAGCGCATGGGTCTCTGGGTGCTCCAATCCCCATCCTTGACCTTGTGAGACCATGGAGGTCCGAGCACTTGACTCCCATAAACAAGCTTCACTGGCCCAAGCACTGCCTCATGTCCTCGGGGTCAATGGGAAAGGTTTGGGTTATAATTTGCTATTAGGAAATGAAAGGGGCAGGTGGTGGTGGAGGAGAGATGGCTCAGCGGTTAGGAGCACTGACTGCTCTTCCAGAGGTCCTGAGTTCAATTCCCAGCACCCACATGGTGGCTCACAACCATCTGTAATGGGAGCTGATGCCCTCTTCTGCTGTGTCTGAAGACGACTACAGTGTACTCGTCTACATATAATAAATAATCTTTTTTAAAAGGAAAGGAATGAAAGGTGTGCAGCTTATAACCTGGGCACCTGGGAGGCAGAGCTGGGAGGTTCACTGCAGGCTCCACGCCAGCCTGGACTGCAGAATGAGACCCAGGTACAGAGAGGAAAGAGGTGAAATCTAATCCGATCATCTGTGAAGTGGCTTCACTGATACCATCCATTCCGTCCAGAAACACTCACGTGGAGACTTTCTGAAAATTCTTTTCGAACTCAGCTTGTTTTGGGGATGATGAGAATTGTGGATTTCTCCTTCCACTTTACCAGGAGCTCCAACTGAGACAGGAAGTTGGTCAGTCCCCATGTGGCACCACTAGACTCTTGGTCTTGGTTTTTCTTTTTTCTTTTCTTTTCTTTTTTTGCCCTGAGTCCTGGCTTCGTATTCCTACTGCAGCATCATGTGATGTTATGAGTGAGGTAGAATCCGTTATGGGATAAGGCAAGACAAGCTGCAGACAATTGGGCAGAGGGGCATCAGGCTCATCCCGCCTGTGGCCCTGTCACTCCACGCCACATCCTCCTACCTGAATCTGAATGAGCCGAAGGGCCACGTACGATGGATCATGGAACTGCGGCTTTCTGAAGTAAGTCATGGACACTGGCATTGCAAGATCCCTTCTGTGGCCCTCTACTTCACTGTGCACGTACGGCTCCTTCCTGTCCCTGCCTCAGGTCTCCCCTCGGAAGACCGTCACGATGAAATTAAATCAGAAGTGCCAGCATGGCACTCCACCTTCTGGGAATGGTTGCTACTTCAGACTGTCAACCAATGGTCCTCAAAGATCTGCCTCCCTCTGGGACTATTATTTGTAATGCTGCAATCACTCTTAGAGGCCACAAGTTTCCACCAAAGGGACCTGGCATCATCTTACCCAAGGATAGATTTGCCTCTGAGAGTGTCAACGCTTAGCCACAGGAGGTGGCACTCTGAGAATAGGCTCTGTTTCCTACTGGATGATGCACACAGTGGAGAAGGGGAGGGCCAAGCCCTGCTGGGCCTTTCTGGTAAGCACAGGTCGTGGGGCCGGTGATCCTGACCAGCCACTGCCACGGCTTGGGTATGATTTGAGGGACGAACCCAACCTGCAGAGTGACAGAGCATCACGGCCATCGGTGCTGCTGCTCTGGGGTGTGGCTGCCGGAAGTCACTCTGTGCCACTGCCCAGCTGGGACTCTTCAGTCACTACGGCTGTCATCCAGCAATGGAGCAAAAGTCTGAGAAACTGAAAACCTTCATTTTAAGTGACCCTGGCTTTGTCACTAACTGTCCCCACCAGCTTTGTCACTGACTGTCCCCACCAAAAACTGACGCCCTCTCATGCTGCTGTGGCTTTCTTTGACTCTGTCTGTCGTACTCAGGGACAGTGTGGCAGACCCGAGGGTGAACGTAATGACGTGTGTACAGTCACACAAGTATTACTTTTCAATTCTTCGTGGCAGGCAGTAAAGGCTCTAAACTAGCACTCATCGTTCAGTGTCAGCACAGCCATCGCTACTGCCACCACCATCCTGATCCCCACCATCCCCACCATCCCCACCACCTCCATCATCACCATCCCCACCACCTCCATCATCACCATCCTCAGCCACTGATGCCAGCAGCAGCGGCGGCAGCAGCAGCGTAGAACACAAGGCCTCATTCACACTAGACCTTTGATGCAGATCCCCAGACTCTAACAACCATTCTCAACATATGCCCTCTTCCTAGCTGCTGTTGCCAGCGCTGCTAAAAAAAGCATTTGTTTCCCAGCCCCACCCCACACCCTTACAGTCAAGGCTGGTTGAATGGCACTGCTGTCACCAGTGGGTCTCAGAAAGGCCTTAGCTCCTCTGGCACAGTGGGACAGAAGCAGTTTCCTTCTGGATGGCATAATGTGTGGAGCATCACAGCCACCCTGGTGTCTGTGGCCGAGGCGAGCAGGATCAGAGGGAAAGGAAACACGCCTTTATTTAAGCCGCTGCACAGGAGGGCTGGATCGTCTGTTGACAACTGGTGAAGTCCAGCTCACACTTATAGGTGGAGGATGGGGACGGAGAGCCACCTTTTTCAGGGCAGCGGACATAGGGTCGTGCTTCCTTTGGTGGCACAAGTCTCCAGCATGCAGTGGCCACTCTGGAGGGACCTCAGTGGTGGTCATCGCCGTCTCTAACTCTGCGTCATCCCTAGCGGGGACATGCCGTCATTAATCATTCATTTTCCAGATGGAGAACGTGAAGTTACAAGAAGGGGGTGGCTTAGCTGAAGTTGGACAGCTGGTTACTGTTAGTCCAGACCTGTTTCCCATCTCACCTCCCTGGAGTCAGGGTCTGCCAAACCTCTTGAGTGAGGAACACCTGGATTTATCAGGCTCGGTTTGCTCTGACATAAACTGCTGAGCAACCTTTAAATGTGAACACTCGCTGTGTTACCACCGGGCATGCCATGAGCAGAGAGGGTCACCGTGACAACCCTCAGTGGCAGGTGTAGTAATACCCACCCATACCCGCTGCATGGGTGAGCTCACTCCAAAGCTGCCAACGGTTTTCCTGAGTCAGAAAGAGAGAGAGAGAGAGAGAGAGAGAGAGAGAGAGAGAGAGAGAGAGAGAGAGAGAGAGAATGCCTTCACTTTCTACTTCAGTAATGCGAAACATATAGATGGCCACGGAGCAGGCTTGCATCAAGAGATCTGTATTTCTTTGATCATGGGCCTCTTATCTGCAGTCGATTTTACAGGACTGCTTTTGAGAGAGGATTATCACCAGTCATTAATAAGACACATCAACCGGCTTAGCAGTGATTTAAAAAAAATCATTAGTGAAATTTATTCAGTATAGAAATATGTTCATAACTAATTCAGAGATGCCTCATCCATTAAACAAAAAAAAAATATTGTTGCACAGCTCATTACAAGAGGCTGGGGAAAGAGACAAAGGGTGAGTTTTCTCTTACGAGGCATTTGCATAAATTAGTCGGAGAAAGCCTCCTCCACTGAGGGCTTTGCGCAGCACATCCCCATGTATGACGATCCTGAGAGGATCAGGGAGGCAGAAATTAGAGAGCGGCAAAGTGGCTGCATGCGCTATTATGGAAAGACACAACACCCACGAGGCACGAGACGGCGAAGCAGCCTGCGCTGGTGCAGGGGCGAAGCTGTGCTGGCTGACTGCGGCACCAGGCCGGTGGCTCCTAATTGGCTAGAGTCTCCCAGTTCCTAGAAAGAGCCTCCAACTCTGATGACAGTTCTGAGCCACGGGGAGCTAGTGAAGAGCCAGTGTGTCCTCCAAGGAGCAAGCAGCCTCTCCTCAAGAAAACAGTCACAGGGCCTGTCACGCTGATGGACGGACACAAGTCACAAGTGCAGCTTTGCAGGGGCTGGCACGAGACTGACAGGCTCCAGTTCCACCGTGCCTGAGCTCTGGCATGCCCCCTCGTGATGGGTCGATGGGGGTAGAGTAGAAATAGACACTGGGTTTCAAAGACTCAGCCAGAGGCTTGGAATGTGAAGTGTCTTTAATCATCATATTGGTTACACTAGGATACTGTTTTATACCGTTTTTGATATATGTAGTTAATAAAACATCCCAGTTTCACTCCATTTTACCTTTAAAACTTCAGGTACTAACAAAAATGTAACTTACAAGGCTGGGCTGCTCATTGTTCCCCTCAGCATTGTGAACTGAGGAAGAGCCACACCCTCTTCTACATCCTCCTCCTCCTCCTCACCCTCCTCGTCCACACTCTCCTCCTCAACACCCTCCTCTACACCCTCTTCCTCCTCACCCTCCTCCTCCTCCACACCCTCCTCCTCCATACCCTCCTCCTCCTCCATA
Source organism: Rattus rattus (assembly GCF_011064425.1). Classification (NCBI taxonomy): domain Eukaryota; kingdom Metazoa; phylum Chordata; class Mammalia; order Rodentia; family Muridae; genus Rattus; species Rattus rattus. Next base: position 42,760,611 of record NC_046169.1, read on the forward strand.
CCCTCCTCCTCCACACCTTCCTCCTCCTCCACACCCTCCTCCTCCCCACCCTCCTCCTCCCTCCTCCTCCTCCTCCTCCTCCACACACTCCTCCGCCTCCCCCTTCCTCCTCCTCCACACCTTCCTCCTCCTCCACACCCTCCTCCTCCACACCCTCCTCCTCACCTTCCTCTTCCTCCTCCTCCACATCCTCCTCCTCCTCCACACCCTCCTCCACACCCTCCACCTCCACAACCTTCTTTTCCTCCTCCTCCACACCCTCCTCCTCACCTTCCTCTTCCTCCTCCTCCACATCCTCCTCCTCCTCACCCTCCTCCTCTTCCATACCCTCCTCTTCCTCCACACACCTCCTCTTCCTCCGCCTCCTATTCCTCCTCTGGCCCTGATTCTGGCCCACATCAGAGCCTGTGCCAGCCTTTTTGGTACTAACCTGATTTCTCTGGGTTTGGCTCTCTAGGGCTAGATCCTTGGCCTACTCAAAAGTCCCGTAAACAAGGGGGTTGATGGGAATTATTTCAGTTCACCTGCCATTCTAGCAACCTGCTTGACCCCAGCAAACCTCAATTTGCCCAGATGGGTGGCTAAGGGGAAGACTCGATCATACTCGTGGGACCAGCCTTCTGTCCCCTGTCACAGAGAGGAGCACTAGAGCTGTGTGTTGCGTGTGTGGAAAGAGCCAGGGTGAATGCTTCCTGATGACAAGGGCTGAGCTGTGTGGGGGGAGGGAGAAGGAACAGTAGCTACAGAGATTGCAAAGCAATGTCCATCTGTCTGCACAGCCAGATCTACAGGGCTGAGAACCGTGCCAGAAATCTGTGGACTGGTACTGGTGGTCCAAACACGACCCAGGTTCCCTCTGTAGTCCTTTCTGACCCCAGCTTGTTCTCCGATGCTTGACAACAAGCACAGCAACTTGGTGGGTGGAGGGCTCTCCTAGCTCCTGGTTCTAGTATTTCTTGGCTGTGTGATCCCAGGGCCAGCTGTCGAATCTCAAACTTTAGTTTTTATTGTTTGTAAACTGTGGCTATCATGGCCCCTGTAATGCAGCGGGAAGATGGGGTGCATGTGGTTCCCTTGGGGTGCCCAGCATGCCTCACTTCAGTGGAGAAGCAGTGGCCAGGCTGTGTGGGTCCTGGTGATGGTGGTGGTGTGCTCATGGGGGATGCAGACCGAAGTTCTTTTCAGCCTAAATTTCTAATAAGCTCTTGGAGGACAAGTATAGAGACCAAGGCTAAATGGAAATGTTTGCACAAAGGGACAGTTCTACCGCCTGGAGCAGCTTTGGAACGTGCAAAGGTCTGACTGGAGCTCTTGCCGAGAAACCCGTGTTTATGTTAATTCAACACTTGGTCAAGCCTAAGATATCCAAGCTGCCCCTTTCCCAGATTTAGATGGGTCTGCCTCGCACCCCAGGAAGAGAAGAAGACCTGTGGCCATGCCCAAGGAGAGTCAGGCTACCATTCTGGAGAAACAGGTACGGAGGCAGTGCCTGTTCGGTGAGCATTGAATCCTCAGTATCCAGGGGGATCATGCACCTCCAAGACCCCTGCAGATCAAGTCCCTGATTCATCAGAGGATCTGCATGGACCTCGTGGCCTCTGGAGATGACTTGTGCTGCCAAGGTAGGGTAAGTGCTGTGTGGTTAGGGAGTAAAGACCAGGGAGGAAGTCCGTGTGTTTCACTTCAAGGTTGACCACGTCTGTGAACACGGAACCTGTCAGATCCACTGTTCTGCACTTGGTGCTGGGGTGGGTACTACTCCACACTTTTTGAGAAAGTTTTATATGGTAATTATGTTTACAAGCGTGGATGTTTCAGAATGGAAAACATTGTTATCTAAAATTAGTTTCCTGGTGAACTTTTGGGAACACGAGGGAACGCCTGACCCTTTGTATGCCCCAGCGTTGTCTGTTAGATTAACTACAGCCAAGGTATGTCTCGCAGACAAGGCTTGAGCACGGTGCCCGGAAGACAAGAATGCATCCGTCCGTCCTCTCTGTTTTCTTCTGTCTAATCCCTGAGGTTGTGTGTTGGAAGAAGACGCATCCTTGACTCAAAAGACTCAGAAATTTCGATTTCTTGTGTTTGTGTCTTTTATGCCAAAAATGCTAAGAGATGGATCATTGTGTCGTGACCTCTAGGTGACTGTAGTTTTCGAGATTCACGTTTCAAGGACAAGGTTATTAATAACCATCACAGAGAGCAGGGAGGCTTGAGATGGTACAAACCCAGGAACGTGAGCTCTTCGGTGTGAGCGGCCAGGGTAGTAGCCACCAGAGATGCGTATCCCTAAGAGTGGCCTAGAAATGACAACATGCGGTGTTAGGCCTGCCGTCCTACGGCGCTGCACATTTTATTTGTTTGTTTTTTCTTTTTTTTTTCGGAGCTGGGGACCGAACCCAGGGCCTTGTGCTTGCCAGGCAAGCGCTCTACCACTGAGCTAAATCCCCAACCCCGGCGCTGCACATTTTAATCAGACAGCGCCCTTGCTGTGGAGAGAGGCACGTCTAACCTCTCGGTCCCCAGGCTGGCGACTTCAAGATCCTTGTGCGTCACAGGCCAGCAGCATCCAAGGGCGGGGGCGTGTCCAGCCCTTCTGTAAACAACTAGAGAAGTACTGGGTTCTGCTCAGGCTGCCAGCAGGTGAAGAGCTAGGAGACCTCACCAGCTCTGACCTCTGGCTGAGATTGCAGGAGGAAAAGGAAGCATCTCCAGGTGTCACTACAGCAACTGAGCTCTGGGTAGAAGGTGGAAGCCTGTTCTCAGTTCTGGCGCTGGCCTTCCAGGACCGTGGCCTTCTCCCTTTCTTTTTACGTTGAAGTAATTGGTTTCATAGGGAGCTGCAAAGACAGTATGGGGACCTTTCTGTTTTCCCAGGACAGACACCTATGAGGACGCTGGGGTACCACTCAGTGTCTTGCCACCAGTGAGTGACGGCTCTAGCTGCCCTGAGTCCTCGCCGGCACTTGGTGTTTGCCAGTTTTGTCACTTGGTGAGCCTGGTTTTTGGTGCTCTGCACTGACGGACACCTCATGTGCTTATTACTAAAGCAGTCCACACTGCACCTCATGAGAGAGCCAGACTTAAGCTCTCCTCAGCTGATGACTCCTGGCACAGACGCAGGTGGAGAAAGACTCATCCTCCTGGAGGAGGAGGGGACTGGGAATTTGACTGTGCTCCAGAGAATATATACACAACACAAAACGGACTACCTTTTTCCTCTCCGGGGAGAGGGTAGGAGGGACCAGGGGCAGACGAGGGAAGATTAGGAGGTGAATGTGACTGGGGTGCATGATGTGATATTCCCAAATAATCATAAAGAAATAAATGAGTAAAAAACTAGTCCACACTGTTTGCTTTTCTACTGTTGACTCTGTCTTCTTCCCTGGTCTTGCAACCGCCCTTGCCCGTGGTATAAAATTCTTTCGGCGTGTTTTTAAAGCCTATTCACCAATGTTCTGTAAGGATTTTATATCTGGTCGGCAGGATGGCTCAGTAAAGGAGTCTGCCGCACAAGACTGGCATCTGGAGTCTGATCCCTGGCACCACGTAAACGTAAGAGGGACAGACTCCACACAACTGTCCTCTCCCCTCTGTGAGCAGCATAGGCTTGACCGCGGCACACACACCACAACCATCACACATACAACACTACAATAAATAATACGGTGTTCATACACACATTCGGCCCTGCATTACAATGGCATGGGCTCCACAGAAGAGGTTGGGGATTTCTCCTTCAGTTTTCTAGGAGAGTGATCCACTCGCATTGACTTTCTACGTGTTTCATACCTTGATCCTGCAAAACCATCGAGCCCTGCCTGACATACCTTTTTGAGGGGAAGTTTGACTATGAACTCAGTTTTCTTACGGAGTTTAACATTACTTAGATTACTGCTTTAAAAATAACTGGTCGACATTTTTTCAGCTGACAAATGTCTGTGTGCACCACCGTTCCCACTTCCTGTGCAGAGGTGGTGTGCACCACTGTCCCTACTTCCTATGTGTGCACCACTGTTCTCACTTCCTGTGCACAGATGGTGTGCACCTCCCCTACTTCCTGTGCACAGGCAGTATGCACCACTGTCCCCACTTCCTGTGTGTGCACTGTCCCCACTTCCTGTGCACGGGCAGTGTGCGGCATGGCCCCCATGTCCCTCTAAATGCCTGCAGGTCAACAGCGGTGCCCTTCACTTCATTCCCAGTATTCCTAACTCATGTTTCACTGCAGAACTGTGAACTGTGTCGACCTTTTCAAAGAGCCAGCTTTTATTTTTATTGATCACTGTTTTTTGTCCTTCTGTTTCCCTATTTGCTCATGGGCTTTGGGTCACTGGTTTTTGCTTTCACTTTATAATGTCCTTTCTCCTGGCCTGTTTGCTTTTCTGGTTTCTGCGGGGGTGGCGGTGGGGGAGCAGATGATGGACTCGAGACTTTTCCTCTCCTAGGATCACAATTACCATCATTACTGCTCCAGCCGGGCCCCACGCATTCTGATAGCTTGTTGTTTGCCCTCGGTTCAACATATTCCTCCTTTCCCTCCACGTTCAGAACAATGGGTGAGGTAGGAATGCTCCTTAGGTTCTCAGGGTTTGTGTAGCTCTACGGGGACTGAGGTGCCCTAAGGACTCCCTGTCCATCACCCGTTTCCTGCCTCTTCCACTAGAGCAGCTTTTCTTTGGACTTTATCTTTCTAGGAAAGGGAGTCGGCTATGTCTGGGTGTGGGTGTGAATGAGCTCCTGCTCTGTCTGGCAGTCACATGTCACCATTACACCCACTCACAAGATGATAAAGTTTCTCAGGCTGGCGAGATGGCTCAGTGCGTAGAGTGCCTGCTGCCAAGCCCGAAGACCCGAGTTCCAGCCCTAGGATCCACATAGCAGAGGGAGAGAAGCAATGCAAGTTGTTCTCTCACCACACACGCGTGCCCATGCACACGTGAGCGCATGCAGTGACTCAGGTCTTTACGAGGGTAGTAAACGTTCTTAATTGCTGAGCTGCTGCTCTGGCCCTGAGAGTGTATTTTAGAACTGCAGCTCTCCCCCAGTGCTTTCTGGTGAGCTTAATGCAGTCCCTGGAATAGATTGTAGCATGGGCCAGACCATCACAAGCAAACAAATGTCTCCCACAAAAATCATCATGATCTCAAGATACTGTCAGAGTTGTTAGAACTCGATTTTATAAATGTTTAATAATGCAAAGGGGGTGGGAGGGCTGCTACACTCTAGGGGGAAGACTCCAAAGCCCTTCACATGTTCCAGTGGATTCCTCACTGCCATAAATTAAGCAACGACGCCAAACAGACGTTTACAAGTTCATGTCCAAGAGGAGCTAAGAAGTGAGAGCGTACAAGAAGGGCCTGATTGTCCCGTGTCCCTAGCTTTGCGTCTCCATGGAGATGCCTGCGTTGCCAAAGCCTGTGCCTCCTTGAAAAGAGTTGATGGCGACCTGAGGCACTGAGCCGCTGGCTTAGGCTTGGCCAGCAACACCTTGGCTTTAAACAGTTTGGGAAAACCCTGCTCATTGCTGAGACCAAAAATTTTGACTGCAGATAAGCCCCAGGCGGAACGTGGGGAGGCCCTGTGTGCCGGCCGCAGCCGCCGCATCCTGATCTGTCTGCCACTAGGCGGCATTGCCTCTCCAAACTGCACACAGCTCGATGTGCATTAAAGATCTGATGGGGCTTGTGTTCCATTAGGGGGAAATCAATATTGTTGAACTGAACTCAAAGGTATGAGCAAAGAATAAAGGGTTGTTCAAATAAACGGGTGATAGCGATGACCGCTGGTTCCCAAACGCAGACGCGGAAGTGTGGAAGCATGAGACTCTGCGTCCTTCCCTGCACCCCTTCCTTTCCCCTGGCTTTGGGAAGGGATGGGAGATATGAGGGGATTAAAGACCGAGAGCGTCAAGATGCTGCCCCGCCTTCTGTGAACTGCCCCTTGTCCCGAGGGATGCGAGGGATGCGCAGGCCCCAAGGGCTGGTGCTGGGGGCAGGGATGAGCTAAACCAGCTGGAAATGTGCCTCCAAGCAACTCACGTGCTGACCTGGAGCAGGAAAGGTGTGCAAGGCGGGAACATGGAAGGAAGTGCAAACAGCGTTGTGTGGAGAGAGGTGACAGAAAACAAAGCCTGCCTGAGGGTGGCAAGCAGCTTCTCCGAGTGCCTACTGAGCTCTGCTCTGAGGACTATTCACAGCTCAGGGAGACCTGGGAGGACAGACAGACCGTGGGACAAAGACAGGATGCCCCCACCACAATCTGTTCTTGAGTGAGCAGAGTGGGTGAGGTTGGCTGTCAGAATCTGGGGCTCTGAATGAGAGCTTAGTGGAGTTAGGTGGCTCCCTCTGCAGGAGGGAGGAGGGGCAGCCTGCCGGCCTGAAGCCCCTCCTGACCCAGCTGTGAGGAGCTCTGCAGTTCAAATTCCTGTCTCTGAGCCGAGGTCCCTGGGCGGTGGGGTCTCCAGTCTCTGCAGTCCTGCAAGCTCTAAAATGTGTGATCCTCCCATATCCCCAGGAAGGTCCCTTTCTCCTCCCAACTTTTTGGCTTTCTGTCCCCGAGCTTACCCATCTCATCTCTGGTTTCACAGAGGCTAGAATCACACCGCCAACTATACCCACCCAGATGATCTGTGTAGAGAGACCCACACACAACATGCCAGCCTTGCCCTGGGAACAGTTTGGGAAGGGGGTGGCTAAGGAAAGGCTCTTGTTCCTGGGGAGACCTGAGTGTGGCTCCAGTTACTTGGGGCACCCTAAGCAGCGTGTAACCTCCCTATCCATCAGGTGTAGGGTAGCTGCGGGGTCAAGATGAAGCTGGGAGCTGCAAGGTCCCACCAGCACGAGGTGGTCTCGAGGGGGTGGGGTTCTTAAAGCAGATCCAGCGGGGGTGGGGGAGAATGGCAGACCTCTGATCTGAAATGGCTGCACGTGGCCCTGTCTAAAGAAGCGTTTAATGTTGCTGTGAACTGAGGCTGTTCACATCAACCCACCAGATCGCAGCCCCCAGGGACATCTGCTTTCAGGCTGTCACTCCCTCAGAGGGCTTAGGTCAACCCGAGTGCCACACAGCACCCCAGTAAGAGCGCCAAGGCTCAGTCCTGTCTATCAGCCCTGCCTTCTGGGTTCCCCCGAATCATTTCACAGCTCTACATACACACACAGCACAGTCACACTATCCACGGCCCAGATGCTCTAGAGATGGCTGTAATCTTCTTAATAAAGGCAGGTTAATTAAATACATAACTAAGTAGGAGGGCTTTATAGCCCTTTTACTTATTCATGTAAACAAACCTATAGGTCAGAAATATGCATTTTTTTTTCAGGTCAGATTCCTAAGACTTGGGGTTTTTTTGTTTGTTTTTTGTTTTTTGTTTTTTTTAACTTGGAGAAACAGTTACCAGAATTATTTTTCAATTATGGGTTCATTAGCATGGCCCAGAAATCTAAGGCTGGAATTAATTTTTTTAAATGCGGAAGAGGAGGAGGAAGAGGAGGAGGAGGTGTCCTGTCACTAAATAGCCTGACACATTGTTGCCATTAAGTTTCCAGACTGTGGTTCTATTGGTTGCCAAGGAGTAAAGAGCAATGTCGGCATTCGATCCCAAGACTGGAGTGAGTCTGTTGCTGCTTACATCCTGTAGTTAAAACTGGTTCCTTGATGTGAGGCTGCCCGCTACCAGCAGATGCGCATGTGCCCAAGTGAGGCCACGGGAACCTTCTCCCCGATTTAACTGGTCAATAAAAGGCTAGAACCTGTTATTGGGCTGTGGAGAGAGTAAGACTGGACTGGAGGTTTGAGAGGAGGTTCCAGGTGAGGGGAGGGAGGAGGAATCGGCCATGGTCCAGAACCCCATGTCAGGGAGAAATAGCAAGTAACAAGGGGCTTAATGACCGGGTAATAAGCTAGAATAGCCCTAGATCTCCCAATCTAGGCATCTGGCTTATAAATAAAGTACCTGGATTGTGTGTCTTTCATAGGGACATATTAGAACAATAGTTCCAACAATCCAAGACCAGCTTTCTGGACCTTACTCCATCCCTATATAAAGAGGGCTTTCTAGACCACGCCCCTGCACTCGCTCTATCACTTCTGTCAAGTGCTGCTCTGTTCAACCTTGTGCTCCTTCAGGTCTTGTGCTTGTTTTAAAACACGAGCAAGAATGTTGCTTTCTTCACCCTTTCTCATTACATCTCAGACACAGTTGATACAAAGTCAATGAGTGAAGGGGCAGGCAGGAATTGTTTGTGTCTCATGAAATGCCCCTGGCAGCGGAGCCGCTGCAAAGCCAGCTGCAAGGCGTCCACTTTGTAATCCTTTCCATGATCCCTGTGGCCGGGCACCCATGAGTGAACTGGTCACAGGGTGATTTGTTGGTGGTTCTGGTAAAAGGGGGGGAAAAAAAAGCAGCTGTCTGCTAGAACAGGACTCTGCGGCTGTATCTGTGATCCTCTGTACGCCTGCGGCTGTTGTTTCCTGTCAACTCCAGCCTCAGGGGGAAGTCTAGGAATCTGGTCAGATGATTTTGCCTCATTTTTGCCATAGGAAGGACAATTCAATACCAAGACAAACACCCACAGTGCCTCAGACATTCAATTCTGCGGCCACTAAGCCCTCGTGACTCACCAACGAAGCCACATCAACACAGGGAACAGTCTTTTCTGTGCTGTGACATCTTTTTGTTATTTAAGTGATTTGCATTGATAGTAGTAGATTCTGCCTCCAGATCTTTCTGACATTGCTGGGCGATGTCCTAATAAAGATGGGTCAGCACGGTACCTTCGGTGCACAGGAGTTTCCCTGAGGCTTCACAATCACCGCCCACTGGACAGTTTCCCTGGGGTGCCTCTTGTGGTGCACTGAGAGGGCAGATGACTGCTTTATTCAGATAGGAAAGTGCCCAGTGGGTGTTAATCAGCACAGGCTGGGGCTGAAATCACAAATCTAATACAGCTATTCTGCCTGGTTTCAGGGGTGGGGTGCACCTGCTGGAGGACAGGGCAGGTTCATTCTCTCTCTCTCTCTCTCTCTCTCTCTCTCTCTCTCTCTCTCTCTCCCTCCTTTCCCCCCAACCCCGTCCATCCCTCCCCTCCCCCCTCCATGCACATAAGCACAGTGCTGTTGACCCACCCATTCTGTGCTTTTATGGTCACCCAAATTCTCTTCCTTTGTCAGAACCCATCCTGGTAACAGCTTGAGCAGTGCAGCAGTCATGCTATGAAATGACTTGCAAACCACAGACACAAATATTTGGGCCAAGAATGTGGAATCCACTGCTGTCACATTCCATTATTTCTGGTGGAGCAATTCACTAACATTTTGGAATCTAGATCATAAATTATGCAGAGCCTCAGCAAAAGAGCTGAGAACACAAACTGCTGTAATAAAACTCCCGTTACTGGAGTCGTAAAAAGAGAACAAAGAAAAGGCAAAGAAGAAAAGCAGTGTAGGACTTCCATGCCTCCCTCTGTCTACCTCCCTTAACCATGCACAGAACAGCCATCACTCGGGCACACCGGCATTCATTCAAACACTGTCATTCTAGAGTCCCCACAACACAGCAGGCCTTCTGGAGGATGCTGGAATGTTGTGCATACATCTGAACGTCTGCCCATGCCCGGTCCTAGGGTGTAGGTGTGGGGGGTCACTGGCCTCTGGGTTCATTGTGTTGGGAGGTGTCACAGCTATCAGTAAAGAAGCTCTGTTTTGCAAGTGGCCTCCCAAGGAACAGACAATAGCAGAGTCTCCCGTCTCCCAGCCCACTGAGCTTGGTCTCCCAGAAGAAAGCCCCCTAAGAATGGCAGGTGTCCAAAGATTATCTGAAGGACTGATGGGAGGCAGAAGGGGTAGAGGGTAGATAGACAAATGGACAAAATGACCAGTGGCGGACAGGTCAGTGTGTATGGTCACAAAGGTCAGAGTGTCCATTTCACCAAAATCCCTTATGAATATCAGAAAGCTGGGCCACTTTGAGGGCACAGGCCTCCTTGTCAGTTACAGCAGGGCTGGAAAGCACTGCTTTTCCTGTCCCCGCAGGGAATCTATCACTTGGCAACCATTCAGAAGGCTTTAAGGCACACTGCAGGTAAGCCAGGCCGAGCTGTAGGGGGGGATTACGGGGGGGGGGTCTCCCGGGCTTCGAGGCAGGGAATGTGGAAGACTCTCGGCATGCACTGATGCTCCCGAGCTTGTTGCAAAACGTGTTTAGAAGCAAACAAAACACGATCACACAGAAGGTCCGGAATGTTGAGACAGGGGGAAAAAGGACTCGTGGTTTAAGCCATATAAGGGAAGAAAGTTATTTTTTTCACTAGCCTGGAAAGAAACTTGTAGCAAATCCAGGACATAAAAGGAGCTGGGTTCTCTCATCTGGCTAGGCCAAAATGGTCAAGTTCTTCTATTGGGGTTTTGTTGTTGGTTTTATTTTGTTTTGTTTTGTTTTACAAAGAACTACTCTGAATGCCGCCCCTCCCCAAAGCCTTGGCATCACCTGGGAACCAAGTGAAGGGACAGATAAGGGAGAAACCTGGTGGCTCAAGCTCACTTCCAGAATGGGAGGTCTCACTCAGTCCTTGCCACATTTGCTGAGCCTGCACTGGGGGTCTACCCGCACGCCCACCCAGAGCTCCTTAACCTTGTTTCACATCTGAAGTAACTCTCCCCAGACCACACAGCTCCATGCTACAATTCAAACCGGGGCAGGTCTGGAGCCAAGACCCAGATTTTCTGTCCCTGGCTGTCTCCCACCCCTCCCCTTTACACCCTTCCCCTCCCCTTCCCTATCCGTACCCTACCCCTGCCACACTCCCACCCAGGCCTAATTGTAGAAATGATTTCAGATTTTTTCAGTAAGGTGCTCTGAAGTCACCAGTGTGAGTTCAGACAGCTGGTGCTGTTCTGTGAACTCTGGGGCTATTGTCATCTTTCTTTAGTGAGGATTTTCTAGAAAGTCAAAGATGCTGGCAGTGGACGCCCCTTACTCAAGTCTGCTAATTGGGTTGAGTGCAGACATCTGCGAGCCTATTCTAAAAGAGACAAATCTATGGGCGTATAGGAACAGCGGTACTATTTACTGAGTGCCGTGATCCCGCTAGGCGCTCCTCATCGATTCACAGGGTGTCGAAGATTAACACCCTGAGAGAGACTGGCATTGGGAACTCAAGAGGCCTCTGAAGGGGAGCCCTGACATCTGCAGGGCTCACCGCCTGCAGGGACTGGCAAGCAGACCCCTGCAGAGGTCTCCAGTAGCCAGGCACAGATTGCCCATGGGCACCGGAGAGAGCGATGTAGATCTGAGGAGCCTTGTAGAGCCATGGTAGTTACAACGGAATTGGCAAGGAATCTAATGCTTTGCTATGAACCTGGCAACCTAAGTTTGCCTACTTTTGAAGACCCTACATATGTGTGACGCAATGTGGTGGAGGTGACAGGGGTGGGCCCTTATGTGCCCGGCACCCATTCATCACAGGCCGCTGGACACGCAGGGCAGGTCACCCATCACCTTTGAAACTGCTCTTGGAGACACCTCCCTTCTCAGAGGAGCAGAACTAACTCTTCAGTAGGTTGGAAGTTAGTACATACGATATTCTCAGCAGGGGAGGGGTACCATGCTTATCCCCATCTTACAAGGGGAAACAGCAAGGACACAAAGTCAGCTGGCCATCGAGAGCCCCAAGGCTCTGCTGCCACGACATCCTCTTTCTACGGTGACCTCGGCCATGGCACAGCACACAAGCCCGGCGCTGTTTTGAGAGTGAGTTGTCTGTGCACGGGTGGCAATCAAAACGAGCTCGACGCGTGATTCAAGTCGTTTGTCTTTCTACAGGGAGGAGAAGAGCAGCCACTCAACAGGAGCGCACAGGACTCAGACGCCATCCCGGGGGATGGAGGCTGCAGGAGGGCTTAGTACAGACTCCATGCCACGTCACGGGGCCCTGTGTCACAGTCGGGAAGTTTGTGGATTCTCTGCGGGCAAGAAGGCAAACGTGGATGTCTTTCTCCATCAGGCGAGTGAGAAGTACCAGAGCTGGGAGGCAGACAATGCCAGCTCGCCTGACGGAGCCACGACCTGCGGGCCACCATCTGTTTTGCTAAGGCGACAGTCTGGAGTTCCTGGTTGAACTCCAGGTCTCCTTGCTGTGGGGCTTCACCAGTTTTACTGAGTCGCGGAGTGGATTATAGGTCCCCCCAGAGCACCCCCAGCAGCTGGGCCACGTTATAAGCTGTCTTTGTCTTATTCAGTGTCCCATAATGGATTTGCTAGAACATGCCATCTGAATCAGGGAAATGCAATTACTGACTGCCGTTGCTTCCAGTAAGTGGCCAACTCTGCCAATCTGGCTTAAGAATGTAGCCCGTTAAGCTCAGCCATGGGAGCCGTTCTGACGAGGGCCTGTTCCGCAGGCGCTGGGCACACGGCAGGGCCCTTGTCCCACTTTTTAACTGCTTTTGGAGACGTTCTGAGTGGCACCAGTGAAGTTTTCCCTGGCAAATGAAAGTGCTCCCTCCCCAGGGCAACTGGCTCTCCAGCAGGATGGGGAGGGAGTATTTCTACACACCCAAGCCACCTAGAGCTCCCATTCAGCAGCCCGAGATGCCTGGAAGTCAAGTGGGGACACGCTGAGTCAGCACTAGTGAGTAAAAGTTGCCTCCTGGCTTCCTTCCAGTTCTGGGGGTGCACGCTCTGCCACAGAGAGTGCCTCAGGAGGGGCCTCTGGAAAGCGACTTTCCGAAGTCATTATAACATTACTAATTATGCTGAAAAGAGTCTTAAACATGGAGTCTCTGTTAATTTCACTTGTGTGTGTGTGTGATAGTTGCATTGTGTGTGTGTGATGGTTGTGTGTGTGTCTCTCTGTGTGTGTATGTCTGTGTATGCGATGGTTGCACTGTGTGTGTGTGTGTGTGTGTATATGTCTGTGTGTGTGTATGTGTGTGTGTATGTGTCTCTCTGTGTGTGTATGTCTGTTTGTATGTGTGTGTGTGTGTGTGTGTGTGTGTGTGATGGTTGCACCGTGTGTCTGTGTGTGTGTGTCTGTGTGTGTATGTCTGTCTGTGTGTCTGTGTGTGTGTGTGTGTGTGTCTGTGTGTGTGTGTGTCTGTGTGTGTGTGTATGTGTCTGTGTGTGTGTGTGTGTGTGTGTGTGTGTGTGTGTGTGTGTGTGTGTGTGTGTGTGTGTGTGTGTGTGTGTGTGTGTGTGTGTGTATGTCTGTGTGTGTGTGTGTGTGTGTGTATGTGTGTGTGTGTGTCTCTCTGTGTGTGTATGTCTGTGTGTGTGTGTGTATGTGTGTGTGTGTTTGTGTGTGTGTGTGTGTGTCTCTCTGTGTGTGTCTCTGTGTGTGTGTGTGCGTGTGTGCGTGCAATGGTTGTGTGTGATGGTTGCAGGGTCTCCAGGTGGAGATGACAGTGAGGACCACAGGAAGCCATGCCAGACAAATGTGCTCACTTTCTGGATTTCCCAGCGGCTGTGTCACGCTGCCCTCATTCCTTAGGCGCCGGTCGAGCTTTCTTAAGATGCTAGCTGTCTTTTCAGGGGGCTCAGTGGTAGCATCCACAGCTCCAGCCAGGCGTTAGACAGCCGCAGCTCTTCCCCACGCTCTCTAGGGGACCCCGACGACGTGTCACCTTCCTGGTCTTTGAGGCTCCTGTCCCTGATGGCTCCAAGCCTGCGGTTTAAGTGCAGTTCTGAACGCTGCGTGAGAAGCTGCACCAGGGCACACGCTCGGGCACTCAGTAAGTGTCGTTTCTTTATTCAGAGCCACTTCAAAGCTGTGTGGAGCTTCCACAGAGGCCTTTTCATTTTTCTTTTGTGGAACCTGTTATTTGAATACCTCAGAAGGCAAAGCGGGCACTGGTTTCCTAAGGCTGGATGTTAAACATGGAAGAGAACAGACCATTAAGTTCATGTACTTAAAAGAAGGAGCGGTGTGCTATCCTAGTGATTTTCTTGTCCAGAGTCATAAATATTAGCACTCTTCAAACTCGCACAAAGGCTCCATTGTACCCACGCCTTGAGAACTTCTTGGATCGAGATCCAAAAGGTTAATTTATTATTTAGTTACCTTGCTAATCAGACTGTCTTATACGGCTGTAGGGCAAAGGATTGTGTAAATGGAGGAGAAAAATCTGCTTAATTTAGCACTACTAACTGAAGAAATAAAATTAAAAGGGTACGATAAAATCCGGTTGCTGCCTGATGCTCTATTTCCCAAGCTTGTCGTATATCTACTTCATTTCGAAGGTTTTAGGTTGGGTGGAAAGCTCGGTGAGGTAAGAGCACTTTTCGTGCAAGCATGAGGACCTGATTTCAAATACCCAGACCCCATGTGAAAAAAAAATTCAGTGTGGCTGTACACACCTGTGTGAGCCCGCACTGAGAGAGAGACGGCGAATTCCTAGAGCTCGCTGGCCACCGGCCTCGCTCCAGGCTCAGTGAGACCTCACCTCAAAGGAATAAGATGAACAGCTACAGAGCAGGACGCCTGACATCCTCCTCGGGCCTCTGTGTGTGTTGGGCACGCGCACCTGAACATGTATATGCCCACGTACTGTCCCCACATCATGTGATACACTACGCGCACGCGACACATGCCATGCTACACGTTCAAGATGCACCGCATGACGTATCACACGCACCACATGCACTCCTCACAGTACAGCATACATACAAATTAAAAAGCTGAAATAAAAAGTTTGGGCTAGAGAGATGGCGTCAGTGTTAAGACTGCGTTCTGTTCTTGAAGATGCCCCAGGTTTCCACCATAACCTCCCGTAACTATGGCTCCAGGGAACCTGACACCTCCGACCTCAGGGACACCCATACTTACCTACACATAACCCATGCAGACACACACACACACACACACACACACACACACACACACACACACACACGATGTAAAACTTAACAAATATTTAAGAATCAAGGTCAGCTTCACACACATTCTCTTTCCACAGAACAAATCATGGCATTGGAGTCTTTTAGAGTTGGAAGGAGTGTGGGGATGGTTACACCAAAGACAACGTCAAGGTCCACGACAGAGTGTCTGGGAATTGTTGTTACCCCAGCATGAGCCTTTTAGACGCTGGGATCCACAGCAGGATGGAAGCTGAACTGGGGTACGAGGCACAGGCATGATCTCGGTGAGCAACAAAGAGGGAAAGAAGTGTGTGATTGGGACTGGTTAATGCCTGGCGTTTCCCAGCATGCTTAGCTACTGTCACATCTGCCCCATTAAGACAGACAGACACTGCCATGGCTTTGCAGTCCTCTGTAAACACACAATGAAATTTATTTGCCGCTGTGGAGGCCTGAGGGATGAGGCCTTCGAACAGATTAGCGCATGAAGGGGTGGTGAGGAGACGGGCTGCAGGGTGTGCTCTATCCTTGGTCCAGCCATCCTCAGCTTCGCCATCCCTGAGCACAGCCAAGGAGGCCGTCATCAGATTTATCCCCTCGATTTTAGACTTCCCCGTCTCCACAACGATGAGCTACACCAACTTCTATGGTTTATAGTTTACACCGTCTGTGTGACGCTGTGATAGGAACAATAGGCCAGCTATCATACACACTCATTTGGGACCAGGCATTAGCAGTGGCTGAAGAGGACACCAACAAGTGTAAGACACACACCGCCAGCCTCAGGATACACGACGGAGCAAGGAGAGAACCGTGCTGCTTCATGAGCACCATGTGCACAATGTCTGACAGGTGGAGGTGAACCCAGGCGCTTCTAAGCCAGTTTTTCTGGCTTCCGGGTAGTAAACGAAGTAAGGAAGGCTTTAAGCTCCACAAGGAAGGATGGTATCTGGGGAGGAAGATGTATGTGGTGTGCGGAACGCCAGAGGCTTGGGGAACACTGAATTGGGTTTGGGTGAGTGGCAAGAAATAAACTCAGTCTAAGTCTGGCACCTTAGAGGGGGAAGGGGTCAGTGCTCATTCCTCAGGGGACTCTGAAATGGCAGCTGAATTCAAATGTCTGTCTTTCCCACACTTGGATGGCATTTGAGAGGTGTTCTGGGATGCTGAGGGCTGCTGGAGAAACGAAAACGGCAGGTAAAGGACTTTGGCTTTCCTCCCGGGGGCAGCGGGGACCCAGAACAGGGTTCTGAGCGTAGATATGATATGATGAGATTGAGCAGTGGGGAGTTTCTACAGGGTTGCCATGGCAACCCTGTGGCACATGATCTGAAAGAGCAGGCGAGGGACTAGTGAGGAGAAGCTCTTGCTAGGGACCCAGGCAGGCACCGCTGAGCCTATGATGCTGGAGCACACATTCCGACTGGATTTGGGAGGGGAGCTGCTGCACCTGGGCTTGGAGGGAAGGAGGTGGGGATCCTGGGATGGCGTCTGTGATCTCTGCACTGTGCTGTGGGCACTCTGATACTACTCTCAGGTCAGGACAGATAGCGTTGAGTAGGGAAAAGAGGCTGATAGGTAACTTAATCAGAAGTTAGACCTGGGTTTGGGAAGTTGGGGTGTGGAACAAAACCCACAAACACAAGTGAGATTGGTGTGTCTGAGATCCCCTCTCTTTGCCCTCTTTACCTACCTCAGGATTGTGTGTGACAGCCCACATATGCAAGGACCTGTGTCCATCAATGGATGGATAAAGGCGGCTTGTATAGATACGCACTGGGATACTACGAAGCCTCACAGGAAGAAGAAATCCAGTCATTTGAGACAACACAGATGGACCTAGAATTGTGATCAATAAAATGCCCTGAGCGCAGAAGATAAATGTTTTACTCATTGCATTGCTGATGTGTAGACCCTGGTGAGGCTGGACTCTCAGAAGCTGAGAGGAGAACGGTGAGTCAGAGGCTGGAGGTGGGCAGAGGTGTCCGTCAACGCATGACATGTTTCATTAGACAGAAGGAAATTCTAACATTATACTATACACTATGGTAACTGTGGTTAATAATTATGTGCTGTATATGTCAAAACTGTAAGATAGTAGATTTTGTCTGCCCTTATCACAAAAGTAGGTGAGGTGTTATTAACCTTCTACAATATACACACAGCTCAGATACAATGTCTCAGTTATATATATATCTGATATTTATAAATAAAAGGCTAAATAAAGAAAACAAGAAAGTAAAGTGTTAGATATAGTCAGAAAGATATAAACACATACAGCCCAACAAATTTTATGTCAGTTCAGCTCAGATGAGAGAAGGTGGCAAGGTACTCAGTGGGCAATGGCTCCAGCTCCCACAATTGGTGATTGAGCTCATGCTGCAACCCGCACAGTGGAAGAGCAGACTCCCACCAGCTGTTCTCTGACCTCCACGTGTGGGCTGTGGCACACACCTTCCTACCCCCATTCACTCCCCCGAAAACAGACCAAAGCCATGCAAAATGACTTTTAAAAAGAAACAAAACATTGCTAGGGGAGCTGGTATGTCTTTACACAAAGGGTATTGGTACAGACACACCACAGCCGAGAACTCTGCAATCTCTCCTCTAACGACTGCTGGCCTCACAGTGCTACATCAGGAGACCCTTAGAGGCACTCCAAGTACAATAACTCACTATGTCACCTCCAGACATCAATGCACACAATCTTGGTGCTGTTATTTCAATGTTCTCAGGGAGAAAAAAAGAAAGGAACCAGTCAAGAGCAAATTCTTCTAGAGTCAACCAAAACTGTTGGTCTTGAGGAATGAACCTGAGATCCAAAAACAGAACCACAAGACTTTGGAACAAAGCCCTCCGATCTTGCCTGAGCTCTGGGCAGCCATAGGGTCCAGCACACAGAGCCCCGAACAGCAGATTCCACGGCCACACTTGCCTTTGCCACTGTTGGCCAAGCCAGGGCTGGCTACACAGGTGTTGCTGCTGGTGCTCAGAGACTGGCAGGTGTGGGAGGTGCAGGTGCCAGGTGAGGGCAGCAGGAGCCTGAGCTAACAGTGGAACTCCAGCTCACAGGCTGCTTCCAGGCAAGCAGGTGCTCAGAAAAGGGACACATGGGAGGGGCTAACAGGAAGGGCGGGGCCACCAGGGCAGAGCAGCTCACCAGAGTCTGAGAAACAATGTTGCACTCACAAATCAGTGACCTCTGAGGTCCCTCCTGGGCTCCTTTCTGAAGTCCCAGCTGAAGAGTTCTCAGTGCTCAGGACAGGGCTGCCTGATGGGAAACGTCCCCATGGGGGCTTCTGAGTCACAGCCTCACCCAGTCTCACATGCTCATAACCATTTGTTTAAAGAAGAGGGAAACCTCCAAGCACTAATTAGAAAGACGGAGCTGTTGTGTTTTCCTCCCGATCACCTTATCTTCTTTATTCAGTTCTTGAGGACTCAGCTATTAAAAGAAATTAAGTAATTCATCAAGCCCATTTCAATTACCTGCTGCTGATAACATCAGATTACAATTAGCATCTACAAATGAACCAAGTGCCAACTGCCAGGCTGAAGCATAAGCTAATTTACTGCTAGGCTCTGCCTGCTGGAGACACCACTCGGGGACCTGGCAGCGGGCGCCTATCCATTATTCCAACAGCAGTTGTGCGGTGTCCTGCAGGTCCAGAGCACACTCTGACTGGACACACACACTGCCCCACCCACCTCTGCTGGTGTTCCAAACACCGTATCTGCCTGTAAGGCACTGCACCTTTCAAGCAGCAATGTCTGGACAAGCAGAGGGACAGATCTTGACCCAAAGGAGCAAGAGAACATCATTAGTATTTATCAGGCACTGTAGGTGTAGGGTGAAGCCTGGTGCGTGTTTTGGAATTGAATTGTTCTCTGTAAGTCCTCTGGTACGCCATCAGAAGACTCTGCTTTAGAGATCTCTGTTCCTTATTTCTCCTTTTAACAGGGAAGGGACAGGCTTGTTCCTTCTTTTTGATGTTTGGGGGGAGGGATCTGTCTCAGGGCCTGGGAGGTATTAAATCTTTTTACATGTTTTCTTTCCATCTTCAGGTGAGAACCAGAGGTGTGTGGTGGCTTCCCACACCAGGCTTGGACTTTCTGTCCAGTCTGGTCCCTTCTCACATAACTGGCTCTGCCCAGGGGAGGGGGTGGGGGGGTGGCTACATCACAGTGCAGAGCTGTCTGCAGGTACCGCCTCTGTGACCTGATTCTGGCTGGCTGGCAGCTTCTCTCTGCTCACACAGCGCTACAATGAGGATTGATGAATTCTCTGAAAGGCCTGGCCCAGCACAGGACATCCTGAACCCCTTTTCTAGGGCAGGAGACATCTGCAATGGCTTTGGTCCTGGGGAAGGCTTGCTGCTTTGGAGCTGGGCAGAGCAGGGTCATTGCATTACTCCAGGCTGGTCTATAACGTAGCTCACTCCTAGTTAGGCTGGTGGGTGTAGCGTGTGCCTTATGGCTGCAGCCTACAACCAGTGATGCTCCTGTTGGGATGGAAAGTCTGACAGAAGGTGTCCGAGACCCAGACGCCTAACCAGTTCTGACTCTTGCCCTGTGACCTGAGCAGAGCCACAGAGCCCCTTAGTCCTGGGATGGTTGAGAGCTAAGGTGTATGGTGTGTGTGTGTGTGTGTGTGTGTGTGTGTGTGTGTGTGTGTGTGTGTGTGTGTGTGTGTGTGGTGTGCAGATGGTGTGTCACAGCGTGGGAATTCAGAACCTTCTGGTCCAGACCGCCAGGATCTAGTTTTCAAATGTGATCTTTTCTTAGATTCCAGAATCAGCACAGAAGACAGACACAGTTTTTGGTCACCATCGTTGGTTGGGGAGCAATGCATACCCCACACTTGCCAACACGACTCCCAGAGAAGGTTATGAACACCAGGTTGGGGACACTGTCCTTTGTGCACATGAGTCCTTTATGCTACAGGTCTCTGGGTGAAGGAGTTAAAAGGCAACATGATTTTCACCATTTCTCTTCTCAAGGCCCTGTCTGTAGGAAGGTGATGTGAGTGTGGCCCAGAGCAGCTCCGTGTACGCCCGAAGGAAAGCCAAAGGCTCCTGGGGAGAACTGCTGACTGATTTTACTCACTGGTGGAGGGCAGGACCCACCCTGTACCTCCAGTCTTGTTGAAACACACTTTCTGTCTCTCTCTCCAGACCCAACACTGTTGACAGGTAGGCTGAGCCTGATGTACGGTCAGTGGCTTCCAAAATGGTCCAACTTTGTGTCTATGCCAGTGGTGTAGCAAATTAAGTTGTCACCTTCATGGCAGAGATGGAGATCAGATGGATATGAGGGTGGGTAGGGAATGGGGGGTGGGGTGGGCAGGAGCGGGGAGGGCAGGGGGTGGGGCCATGCACAGTCACTGCTTCCCTTCTTACTTCCCTAGTCACACTCTATCCCAGTGAGAGGAGAGGCAGCTCCACCAGGCTTCCCAGTCAATGAGAACATCTGTGTCAGCTGGAGCTGGACGACATCTATCGAGGCACCACTCTAGCAGCCTATCCCACAACACGCCAGAGGTTCGATTTCAAAGTGCCTAGATTAGAACCACCCAAACCCTCCAGGTGACAGAAACATCGTCCTGCAAGTACAGCTGTTTGGAGCTTAAAGCCTGAAGAGGTTTTCACCGGCCCTGATTCACAGGATGAGGTGACTCAGACAACCAGGCTGCTCGACAGCTTACGAGAACCCAGGGTCGCAACCGGCTCCTTCAAGTGACAGCTTCCTTGATATGAACATTATACCCATCACATCCTGAAGCTCTGCTCTCTGAGCTCCACTTGGTTCCCTCCCCCACCCATCTCTGACCCAGTTTCCACCTGGTGCCCCCCAACACCCCCTCCCCAACTCAATTTCTCTGACTGCCCCTCCTTCCTGTTCTCTCCATGTCATCTTGATACCTGTCCGTCCTTCTGTTCACCACTGGTCCTTAAAGTGGGAGAAGTCGCTACAAGGTGGGGGGGGGGCAGAAAAGTGAGCTCACTAGAGCTCTGCCCAACCCTTTCTCCCCTCCAGCTTCTTTCCAAAGCCATTGATGATCTCATCTCCAACTCACCCTGGCACGGCTTTGTGTTTCGAGTCTTACTTGCTTGTTCTTAGCTAAATGCACCGAAAGCCTGATCTGTGTAAGGGGAAACGAGAGAGAAGAGGTGAGGAAAGGAGAGAGATCAAGAAAGAAAGAAAGAAAGAAAGAAAGAAAGAAAGAAAGAAAGAAAGAAAGAAAGAAAGAAAGAAAGAAAGAGAGAGAAAGAGAGAGAGAGAGAGAAAGAAAGAGACAGAGACAGACAGAGAGACACACAGAGAGAGAGACAGAGAGAGGGACAGAGAGAGACAGAGAGAGAGAGACACAGAGAGAGAGAGAGAGAGACAGAGAGAGTCAGGAAAGCATGACCACGGCAGGAACTCTGAGGTCAGAAGGGCCCATCATGGGTATGGTGTTCAGGGGCAGCAGGAATAAAGAGAGAAGACTGTGTGGACACAGGGAGAGAAGCTGAGCGAAGGAAGACAGGGTTGGTGAGGGGTGGAACTGTGACGTGACCTCACCCACACATGGGACAGGCTGCAGCGGCTGAGCCTGCATCCACACATGTCTGTGCCTGTGCATGTGGTAAGGGTTCTAGAAGGTTCTACCAAGTCACGGACAGTAGTTAATGCTAAGTATGGGGAAGATAAGACACATGAGGGGACAATGTCCTTTTTCCTATTTTATTCAATTCTGTGAGACCTTTTGTCACTGAAGTATACCCCATTGTTACAACTTTAAAAAAACAAAAACAAAAAACAAACTTTACTCTGCACAAAGAACAGCCGAGAAGGAGGGACAGCATCCAGCACAGAACAGGGTTGGGGACTTCAATGGCTGCAGTGTGAACCAAATCAGAATCTCAAAAGGCCTCCCAGGTCTACCTGAGGAGACCACTGTTGATCCCCAGGGAGGGGAAAGGGTAAAAGTTGAAATAATGAGGTCACGAGTCTCTGCAGATTACCACACAGGGGTGGGGACACCAGCGGACACAGCAGAAAGTACTGTAAGTGCCGGTGAGCAGGAGCAAGCCAGTAAGCAGTGTTCCTCCGTGGCCTCTGCTTCGGTTCCTGCCTCTGGGTTCCTGCCCAGAGTGATGCCCTGGGTGATGGACTGCCGGCTGTGAGATGAGATAAACCCTTTCCTCCCTGAGTTTCATTTGGTCGTGGTGTTTATCAAAGCGGGAGAATCCCTAAGTACAGCATTCTCTGAGTATAAAAGCTGCAAAGCGAGGCTTGCCCTGGCACCCACCGACCGGAGAGGCTGACTGCAGTCGGGTCGGCTGCCTGGGAAAGCAACGCCATCACGCCTGAGTCGTCAAGATAGATATGTCAGAAGGCGGCTCTTCTGCAGATCGCCGGCGCAGTGTGGTATACTCCTATGTTACCACACAGAGTGTGCTGAAACTAAAAATGACAGGCAATCAACTGACAGCCATGGCCACACTAAAACCAGCGAGTTCTACACTTTAACTCTCACGGTGTGTGGGTATCCACGAGACTGAGGGGGTGGGGAAACTCAGTCAATAGGGTGGAGCCCCAAGATGACTCTCATGGATTTAGCTGTCAAGGTTTTCAAAGCACACGCCACATCTAGACTCGCCTGTGTAAACGGAAAAATACACAGCACAAGTGAACACCTAACCTCTTAGTGCCGAGACCTGAAATGTTAGAGAAAAGAACCAAATGAAAACTCTAAGCCTAAAAAATTGCAATATGTAATATGTATCTTAAAGTTCGCTTCTCCAGGAAACGATCAGGCTCGCCCGAGAGAGGATCTAGGTCCCTGCGCACTGTTGGAATGTTTGCCCGTGGGAGCATTGTGGCTCTGCTGCCCGTGTGGCTAATCTTGGGAACTTTGGGCCATATGGTAGAAACTGAGGTCCCTCATACACGACGTGGCCAGCTGCATGCATCTATATGAGCAAGGTTCGGTAACAGGTGGATATCATGGCCGGTGAAACTTTCTGGTTGTTAATTCTAAGAGCTACCGACATTCGCTATTGCTCAGGAGAGCTGGTGCTGTCCACGGAGCCAGCGGGGAGAAAACGTGTTAGGGACTCAGCTGGCCTCTGCCTGGTGAGCAAAGATTAATTAGTATCTCTCGCCACAGTCGCCATTGTGAATATGGCTACCACCAGGCAAGCACGGAAAGGCAGGTTCAGCGAGGGACCCTGCCTTAAAGCAACAAGGCAGAGAGTGATGGAGCAGGATCTCAGTATTCTCCTCTGGTTTCGCATGGGCACAGACAGGGACACATCCCCTACACACAGGTGCGTGGACCAGGTGACAGAGAACTTAAAAATCTGGAGTTTCCCACACACGCTCTTGTTACTGAATTCTGGTCTCTCATCTTCCTGTGGTCAGAGACTACAGGGCTCCTACAGAGGGATGACACTGTGCTGTCACCAGGCCAAGCAGATGGCATTGCCTGTTCAGATCACCTCTGTCTTTATTTATTTTTCAATATATGTGCTGATCGACTGTTAGGAATGGCCTTTTAGAAGAAATCTCTGCCGTCGATGAGGATGTGTTTGTTTCTTCAGTTCTGTGAGACTGTATTCCGAGGCTCTCCCGCAGGCTAACACACACACACCATCTGCCAAGTCCCTACCCTACACCTCTCGGCAAGTCATTTGATTATAAAGGGAAATAATCTACACTTAACGTGAAACAGCGGCTCTCGAGTTTCCTCGAGTTGTCGTTACTCGTTTTGAAATAGCGAGTGCACACTGGCTGTGGTAATGTGGGTGACCACCCAGGACAGGTCTCCAGTGTGCAGCTTCCCTGAGAGCTCATGAGGCACAAAGTGGTTTCACGGACACCAATTCTCCCTCAGCTCTTTCTATCACCGGCGATACGCCTCTCTCTCTTAAAGTCTGCATTATCTGACCGTAATATGCCCACCCCTTCCTTCCTTTGGTGTTTCCGGGGTTTCTATTTATTTACTTGTTTGTTTTTTGTTTGTTTAACTTAATATGCTATGTGCAAATGACAGAATTAAGCAATGATATTTTCCCTGGTTTTATTTTTTATAATGGTTTTATTTCATACACGTGTTTTGCCTGTATGTGTGTCTGTACACTGCGTGTGTGCCTGGTACCCATGAAAGCCAGAAGAGGGTGTCTGGTCCCCTGGAACTTGAGTTTCAGATTGTGAGCCATCATGCGGGTGCTGGGAAATTGGACCCAAGTCCTCTGCAGGAGCAGCCAGTGCTCTCAACCACCAAGCCCTCTCTCCAGCCCTTCTTTGTGGCCTTGTCTTTTAATATTTAATATCACCAATCCGCTGTTGGGTTTGGGGCCACCCTCCTTTGGTGTTTCTCTGTCTCCTATAACCTCACTCCCTGGTTTGTCCTCTTCTGCCTGCCTGGTAGCTCTACCTCTTTGCAGTGTTTTCCTTGGGAGTTCCTCTGAAGGCTCCAAGTGTTCTTCACAGTTTGGAGTCTACGTTGAGCTAATACCGGAACGTCCCTGTGAGACCCAAGGATACCTGGCAGCCTTGCAGACGCATCTGCTCCCACCTGCTGTACTCCATGCTGCAGCTGCCACACTATTACTTGTACCTGCATTATTTTTAAATACGGTATTATATTTTTGTTTTAAACAGCCACCTTAATTACTTAAGAGGAAAACAATGTCTTGTTTATCCATGTATTTACCATTTCTGGTACTCTCTTTCTCTCCTAAATACCCGAGCCTCCATATGGTATCATTTTTTCCGTCTGTGTAAGAGACTTTATTCAATATTTCTTGTAGTTCTCTGCCAGTGATGAGCTCTTCACAGAGGTTCACCTGAAGTACACCGTGCTTGCCTTCACTCTTTTTAATTTGTTTCTCTCCTGTCTGTCTGTCTGTCTGTCTGTCTGAGTTTGAGGCAGGGCTTGCTCTGAAGTCCTGGGTGAGCCTTACTTGCTGGGTGCTGGTACCACAGGCACACGCACACAGCTCACCTTCGTTCTTGAGAATAGTTTTGCTGGATACAGCATTCTGGGTTGATGGGGATTTTACTATTTCTTTTAGCACAGCTTTAATCCCAGCACTCGAGAGGCAGAGGCAGGTGGATCACTGTGAGTTTGAGGCTAGCCTGGACTATGTAATGAGTTCAGGACCACCAAGGTTAAAGAGTAAGACCATGTTTTAACCCTGCATCCCTGCCAAATGTCTTCCCAGTGTTTTTTTTACCTCCTTTGTTTCTCATATAGACTCAGTGGAAACACTGTTTTATTTCCTTGACTGCTTCTGAGATTTCCTGTGAGGCCAGTGGAAGCAGCTGGATTATAATATGCCCAGATACGGCTTACTTTTAAATTTTCTTTCTTCCAGTTTTCAAATCTGCATCTATCAGATTATCTATCCTCTGTGTGTGTGTTGGTGTGTGTGTGTGTGTATGAATGTGTATATGTATGCATATATGTGTATGTATATACGTGTATGTATGTGTGTGTATATGTGTGTATATGTATATATGTGTACATATGTATGTATGTACATATATGTGTGTATGTATGTATGTTTGTATATATGTGTATGTTTGTATATATGTGTATGTTTGTATATATGTGTATGTATGTGTGTGTGTATATTATTTTATCTAATGTTCCATAAAATGTAAGCAATTTTTAGTTATTTTTTCAGATTATTTTGATATCTTGACCCATTCATTCTGCTTTGTACCCAGGAGACCTGGACCACACTTCTCTTCCTGTTTTTCTTCTTCCTCTATTCACGGGTTTGAAAAATTCTACCAAAATGTATATCAAAATTTACCAAGTCAGGGCTGAGGAGACAGATCAGTGGGCAAAATGTTTAGGGCACAAGTGTGTGAGGGCTGGAGTTTGGATCCCCAGTGCCGTGTGAACTCTCATTACCCATGGCAGCCCTGCCAGGAGCATCGTCCCAGTGGTCAGGAGGCAGAGCACAGAGCCCTAGGACAGGCAGGACAGCTGGAGGAACCAGATCCGATCAGCGAGTCTTGGTTCAGTGAGGGAGCCTGCCTATACCTGTAAGATGGCAACCGAGAACGCCCAGTGTCAACCTCTGGGTTCTATCCACACACACACACACACACACACACACACACACACACACACACACACACACACGCACACACACACGCACATCCACACACATGCACACATACACACGCATGCCCATCACACACACACACACGAACACGCACACACACACGCATGCCCATCACACACACACACGCACACACGCACACAGGAAAGCACCAAGTCTCCTGCCATCTCATATGGTTCATTGGGGATTTGGAAACCAATCCAGGCACATGTCAGGCCCCCACCCCCGTGTCAGTCATTCATGAGTAGGGCTAGAAAGCTGCCAAGCCCCCAGGATCTGCTCTCTGCACACCTGTCCTCCTAGCTCTGAGGTGACAGACTTGCATGACTACACCCATGCTCCTCACCAAGCGCTCCCTCACCTAGCCCAGTGCTTTGATTATTGATTTTTTTCTATATAGTACTAGGAACTGAGATGTGGGCCGTGTGCAGAGTTGACAAATGACTGACCACTGAGCTCTACCCCACATAGTTTAAAATTAAACAAATGGACTAAAGAACAATCTCAAATGATCTTAAACTTTTCCCACTTCAATGGGAGTGGAAACGTAATATAGAAATCATGTGGCGGACAGAGCACTGTTCACAGGCAATGCAAGACCTTTCTTTACTTGGCTGCACTGACAAGACAGGGTGTAGCCAGTGGTCTAAGTTCTGAGCTTGGGGGACCAAAACGAGGACTCAGGTGAGGGGGGAGGAACATTATACAAGACACAAGAGGAAACAAATGGAGTAGCAAACACAGCCAAAAGGACTAAGGACAGCAGAGCATGTCTTTTAAAAATTGGTAAATTTCTAACCAGAATGATCTAGAAAACCATCTATGTATGAGGAAGGGGTATAGTGTGTGCCCCAGTGAGTAATAAAGAGGCTACATCTGGTGATACAAGAATGATAATGAAGTTCCCAAAGACTTTAGATCCCAGACTGAACGACTCAGATAAGCTGGAAAATACAACTTACCAAAGCAAATACAGTGTGAGAAGGGAAATCTGCATAGTCAAGACACGGCTTTGTCCACTAATGGCCAGGGCCTCTGCCTGCTTTGTGCCTCTCCTGACTCATGTCATAACTTCTAGGCCTCTGCGCTCCAGCACAGCCATGACGGTCGTCACGCCATTCTGCCCCATCCTCTGACCCCTGTTGCCGACCCTCGGACCCACCAACCTGTGGCAATCCCTCCTTTCTCTCACACGAACTTCACCACGGAGGCTGCTCCATTTTGGGCCAAACCTCAACTCTGGGGATGGCCTGCCTGGGTGTAAGCTTTGTGATAGGCTTGCCAGGGTGTCCTATCCTCAGGCTCTCCCTCCTAGGATTCTCATGGCAATGCATCACTATGTGGCCTTTTAGGGACGGTCAGCAGGTAAGAACGCATGATGTAATCTATAAACGACTGTGAGATATGAAAAGAGGCAGAGCCACAGGGGCAAGTGGACGAGCCCTGATGTGCACATCGTTTCCCAACTGTATTATTTTCTCTCCAAGCATACAAAGCTTTCTGCTACGGTATTGTCATTCCTTAAATTACATAGGACTAATAACACAGTAGATACCAATCATTGACAGAATGAACAGAGCCAAGAACTTGTTACTTCCGTTCTTGGCAGACTTTTCCAGATGTGACAAACCTGGGGCCCACTGGCTGCATGCAGTCAAAGGTGACTATGAACACAGCCCCAATGAAAATACAGGACTTGGGGGGTGTGTGACTCAGGGGTACAGTTCTCAGGTGTGGACTCAGCAGATGACAACATTGTGTCCTCCTGCAAGCCTAGACCCTCGCTCCAGTCTCGAGGGCCTCTACAGACCCACCTGAGAACCTGCAGGCCTCTACAGCACGCGGCCACAGCATGGGATCTACAAAGAATACTGATTGAAGCAGCCGAGGTGGAGGGTAGGGCAGGGAGGTGCTAACATGGTGTTGGTGGAATGGAGGCGCTGCCAGCATCTGAAGCTCATGTGGGTACCGGTGTGGTCACTTCCTTACCCCACCTCCCACCTAAGCCTCAAGAACTCACAAACGGTCAGAAGGCTGCTCAGCAATGAACTCAACCTACGCTTCCAAACACTGATGAATCTCAAGTCGCAGACCTCACAAAAGTGCCTCTCACCAGCCCCCACATTAAAATGTCCTGACACCAGCCGAATTCCAAACCAACTGTAGACGCGTTTTCATTCTGGATCTTTCACAAAATGATTCTGCATTTATACAAAGACTATCGACATTATTTTTGAATACGCGTAATTATGAGGGAAAAGATACACTGTGGACTAATTCACCAACACAAGTTGTCCCCATTGTATTTTCCTCGGGCTCTTAAATCGTGCACAGCTTCTTGTCTGTCATCCCCATGCTCCTCTCTCTGTTACAGAGGTGCTCTGCCCTCTGGATGGGCTGCGTGCATGCGCGCGCGCGCGCGCGCGCGTGTGTGTGTGTGTGTGTGTGTGTGTGTGTGTGTGTGGTGTGGTGTGTTTCTCTTCACTGCAAGAGCTTTAACTCTCAGGGCACAGAGGAGACAATGCGCTTTACAGTAGGTAGGCTCAGGGGGTATGGCTGAAGGAAAGACACAAAATGAATTCTTTAGAGCAAAAACACACAAGCTCCCGAAAAGGACGGTGGCTGCTCCAGCCATGCAGCCTAGGCACAACGGCAGGCCCTTACCCAGGTTGGAGGACGCACGGCCCTCTGCCGCGCGGTCCTTGAGGTCCTCCGCAATACTCAGCTGCTGCTCGTGGTACTGTCTCGCCCTCTCCAGGTCCTGCATGCACCTGGCTGCGTGGCCCAAGCCCGCGTAGGCTCGCATCTCAATGGGCTTCTCCGTCAGCTCCCGCGCCAGCTCCAGCACACAGTTGTGGTAGGACATGGCCTTGTCAAAGTTCCTCCGGTAGTGGTAGGCACTGCCCAGGTTGCTGTAGGCACGGGCCTCCTCGCGCTTGCTCCCCAGGTCCTTGGCTATCCGCAGGTGCTGCTCGTGGCACTGCACGGCGTTCTCAAAGTCACCCATGGCGATGTACACGGCTCCCATGTTCCCGAGCTCTCGGGCTTCAGAGAGGTCATCTTTGGACTGCTTAGCGAGGAGGACGCACTGCTTATGGCTGGCCAGAGCGTTGGGATAGTCTCCGATGGCTGTGTACACATGACCCAGACTGCTCAGGGCTGACGACGCTGCCTGGAGAGGAGAGACAAGGCGGGGAGTGAGTACACATCACAAAACGGCTTTGGTTTGTTTCGGCAGGTAAAACCTAGAAATGGTCAACCCAGCTCTCAGTGGTCTTCTGTCAGGAGGCCACAGACCCACGCAGAACACATACAAAGCACATCCCACAGCGAGTTGCTAACAAAAGACAATGGCTTCGTAAGCAGTGGCATGCTGAAGTGGATCCCACAGAAACTGGTGGTGTTTCAGGGAGCTTTCGTCTGAGATCCCTAACGGTCACTGTTATTGCAGCCCTGTTAATACCCACCAGCCCCTGCGATTGACAGGATTGACAGAACGTCAGAGGGTACCCACATCTCTTAGGAATGATCAGCATGGGGCGCTGGAGGACCCCTGTGGCTCTGTGCCCAGAGCACAGGGTGTTTGACAGTTCACATGGGGCTCTGTGCCCCTGTACATCTCTCTCCCAAGGCCAATGGCAGGCACTGAGGGGGATACTTTCCTCCATGACTTATAATCCTGGGAGCCAGGACCCTCTGTCCTCTTATCCTGCTCCCTCAGGTGATGTGTGGCTTAGACCTGGGTCAGAATCAAAGGAGGAATCCAGTCACCACCTCAGAATGGCAGGCCCGGCTTGGCTGGCCCATGCTCCTCCTGCTCCCGAAGAACCAGCTTTCCTTTAACTTCCGGGGTCTCTGAGCAATGGCTTCTCAGGACAGAGAAGGACTACCTGCCGGGACCCCACACACTGCACACCAGCCATCTACATCGAATCTTCAAGGCCCTAATGGGACTGGCGGTGCAGCCTAGCAGGCGCAGGGCCCTGAGTCCAGTCCCCACCACAGGAGAAAGGAAGAGACTGAAATCAGAGGTCTTAGTTGAAAACGGCTCCGTGCCAGTACAGTGCACCACACAGTCTCAAAGCAGATGGAAAAGCAGAGAATCAAAGAAGAGGCTGTAGGCTTTTCACCTCCCACCGGGTGCGTGTGGCAGACGCGTGTGCAGAGATATAAAGGGGGAGTAGTGCTGGGGCTTCCCTCCCCTGCTTCTCTCCTCTTGACTCATTACATGCCTGCCTGCAGCCGTTTGGCATGTGGGCCCTTCCCTTCATGTTGCTTCCACCTCTGTGACATGAAGGAGTGACCCTGGTCACAGGGGCCAGGGGCTGAGGGGCCTTCCTTTATCAGACGTCTGTGTTCTGTCTGCGCACGTCCGAAGGCTTTTATTAATATTTCACAGGCGTGAGTGGTGTGCCTCCCTGTTTTCTTTGCTTTCCTGAGGTAGCAGTTCGTGCTGACAGGGCTGAGACCATTTTCACGGTGCTCTCGAGTGGTGTGTTTTGCAAAGTGAGCTGTTTTAAGGTGCCTTTATGAACACATGCGTTCTGACAGAGGAGTGGGAGCAGAGACCATTCCGGGTGTGTTTTGTTCTGAGCCAGCTGGACCCTGACTGAGGCAGCAGTGATGTCACAGGGAAACGGTTGCCACTCTGAGCCTCTGGGGGACAGAGGAGGCTGCTACAGAGGTCTTTCTACTGCTCTGCTCCAACAGCACCAGCGCTCACCCACGCAATCTTTTCTTCATTGCTGCAGGTCCTGGGTTCCCTTTTCTCTCCCCTCCTCTGTGGGCTTCCTTTCTATGTAAACCTCACTCTTGAGGCCAGTGCTCAGACTCTCAGCTACTACGGCCTGCTGTCCTCGTGGTAGGACGCACAGGCCCCTTTGTGGGAAACCAGGCAGCAGCACAGGACCAGATACACTGAGCTCAGCTATTCGGGGACCCTATCTCTGGGACTCGTAGCAACTGAATAGCTCTGAGCCCTGGTTTCCAGACAGACATTTCTGCCTTCCACAGCAACAAGCCGGGAGCTGAGTGTTTTCAAATGTAGCCCCGAGCCCCTGTCAAATGTGTAATCCATAAATAATTCACTAGCTAGCTTCACAGAATAGATCTGGTTGGAGGCAATGAGCCCTTGAACACTGCACAGACAGATTTATAAGGCTCGGGCAGGCACAACACCCCAGGTGCCACTGTGCTTGGAAACTTCTGGTTTATGGCAACTCCAAACGAGGGCCCAGAGATCTGCGCTTCTGTTTCTGCTTCTTCATTTCTCTAAATGCCAGTAAGACACGGGAGCTCCCTCGCTGAGGCTCTCTGGGCATGGGGAGAGGAGCAACCAGGCGCCTCCCTCCAGGGTGTGGGGAAGGAGGATGGAGTGTCAGCCCTTCCCTGCCCGTCTCCTAAGTGCACAGAGCTGCCAGGCAGGTGCCCTACCTGCACACATCTCCAGGTAGCACTATGTGGTGAGAACATTCATCATGGCTCAGCAAAGGCACAAGGCTAAGCATCAGAGTCACTCGACTTCCTCATCCCGTCTTCTGGATTTATTAAAAAAAAAAAAAATGGTGCTCAGAACAACATGGTACACACTTGGAAGGGCTGGGCTGGGGTCCAACAGGGCAATGGTGCAGTGCTCTGTGAACTGACAGCCAAGGTGCGTGGCACTGATGACCCTAAGCCACTTGGGGCTGGGCTGTCACCAGGCAGCCGCCGCAAACATCAGTAGTCGTGACTGAACATCTATATTCCTATCAGTTTCACAGGAAAAAAAAAATCTAGTGTTGTACAGTCCCTGGGCAAAGAACATGTGATGGTATTTATCAGCCAAGTGTGTTTGAAATTAATCACTTGTCTTTGTCTCTACTCCTGAAGAATAAGGGTAAATCTGAACCGTTTCAGGTTATTAAGGGGGGTGCGGCGGCCCCGTCGCCTGGGAACTCGGGGCCCACGGCACACAGGCGCTGCGTTTGTACTGAGGCTTGTGCTGCCTTTGTGTATTGATCTCTCTGCAGCTTCTGTGCCAGAAAAGCAGCAGCTGCTTCCCACAGAGGGCACATCTGGGAACATCTGTATCTGAATGCTAAAACACATACAGAAAGCATCACTAACAAACTATTTGGCAGAAGAAGACAATGGTTTTTCTCTTCCTACGTGGTGGAGATGAGTGGTGTTTTTTGCCAAAGCACAGCTCCCAGCTACGGGCTCCGGCACTGTGGCCAGCCACCCTGTCACCCTGACAAGCTCCATGAGGCTGGAGCTGGAGCTGGGAATTTATTCACGCGTCAACCCGTTTTCAAGGGTTTTCAGTTTGAGAACTAGAACCGCGCTGGTGACACGAACGCTAAACACGGTTCTGATGACGCACGCGTTTCCTCCCGTCTCGCACGTGTTTCCCTTACTGTGTGCATTTTTCATCGTGGTTATATTTCGCGCGGTTACCTGAGGAATATTCGGTGTGCTTGCCAATTGATTAATTGCACGTACTTGGGGAAATGGGGATTGTATTTGCAGTTAGTCGCAGAAATATTGATTCTTTTCCCTTTTACCACCTAAATCCACATGTATGAGGTATTCCCTGACAGCTCATGAACCCTGGGTCCTCAGTTAAGTACCAAAGCCCGGGAAAGGAACACAGTAACACAGAGGAGGACAGGCTCTGGAATCAGACATACAGAGATTCGCACAGCAAACCGTGAAGCTTATGATGTTTGTACCACAGAACGTTGATGAGCCCCGGGCAGCCCCTCCCCCACCCCACCGCAGTGAGACGGACATATTAATACTTTGTAAGGCTTGGGAAGGTCAGGGCTTGGCTCACACTTAAACTTACAGGTTTTCGTTTCTTTTTAAGTCCAACATATTTAGTATTAGTAATTTCAGAGACGTGGTAAAAGAGGGCCAGGAGACTCACATGTCACAAAACCCCGTCGTCCCCACAGCCACCAAGACAGCAGAAGCAGCTGGACCCTGACGCAGGTAGCACCGTTCCCGTCACAAGCAGCAGGCAGTGCCCAGATTACTGCTCTGCAAATATCTGCCCCAACAGCTGCCCCTGTCTTAGGGACGGCTATGCCACCTGTCCTGTGGCTGCGACGGACGAACACCTGACACGTGCAGCTGGAGGAAGGAAGGATTAGTTTTGGCTCAAGGTTCGAGGAGATGTGGGTTTGAGGGAAACGCCATGGTGAGGGCACACTACATCTGGAGTCAAGGAGCAGAGAGAGGGAGCAGGAAGTGGGAGTCACCCCCACCCCAGTGACCCGCTTCTTCCAGTCAGGTTCCATTTCCTCTGGCCCTCAAGCTCCCAAATCACAGCCCCGTGATTCCAGCCCTTAGGTGGCCGGCGCACGAGAATTAATAGCTTGAGTTCACAAGGCCTTACCTCCAAACCAAAACAGCACAGCCAAAGGCTTTCAAACAGTTAATGGTTAACGGTGGCATTTATGCGGCCGTGTGAGGCTAAACTGTTTGTCTGTAAAGCCACAACAAGGCACAGGTGAAACCAGAGATGTGGGCATGGGTCAAAGAGGCCAGCCCGAAACGGCTCCTTTCTGCCTGCGTTCATTCAGGACCAGGAAGTTCCAGGGGACAGACAGTGAGTGGTGGCACATCAGGTGGAGCACAGGGATTTTAGGGCACTGAGACCGTTCTGCGTGATACAACAGCAGATACGTGACATTTACGTTTATAACGCAGAGTGAACCCTACTGTAAATGTCAGCTTCGGCTAACAATATATCAACGTCAGCTCATCACTTATGAGATACAGGCCCGTCAGATGTCAGTGAAGGGGAAGTAGGAGGTGACTGCGTGCGAACTCTCTTTCCTCAGTTTTCTGCTCTGAAATAAGGCCATTCATTCATTGGTATAAATAAATAGTAAGTAAATTAATAAGTAAATACATAAAGCTTTCCCCCGCTGGGGTGGGTGGGTCGTTCCAGGAAACAGAAACAGCCCACACAGAGGCATGAAGATGTGTGTGTTGAGCCTGGGAGAGCGGGTTGGGTGAGTCTGTACCTAGGGTGGACAATCCGAGGCTTGCCCCACACGCAGCTTCATCTGATCGCCATGTCGAACCCGACACGTGACAAGGCAAATCTGTGTGCGCGGAGGTGTGCCTTCCTAAAAGTATTAATGATACTGCCAGGCGGGCAGGGACACACACGGCAATTCCTGTCGTGGCATCCACAGTTCAGGCTCTGCACGGAAGGCCCAGCACGTGTGGCGGTGGCATCTGTACTGCCCTACACAGGAGGGAGAGCCATAGGAGGAGGAGAATAATGCTAACTAAAATGGCACCCGCTTGTGGTTTGGTGCAGTCTGAGTACTGACAGAGGGCAGCCCTTGGGGCACTCTCCCCTGCCTGTGTGATGACTGGAGGTGGCGGTGCTTGTCTCCTGGGAAACGGCGGGCGATTGTAAGAGCAGGGCACACATCACCACACCCTTTCTTCCCTTGCTACAAATGGTTCCACCTGAACTGGTCTGCAAGGAGGAAGCATGTCAGCATGTACAAGACCCCTGGCTCATCCGCAATGGACACGGAGAGGGCACAAGAAAGGAAGCTCTGCTTTAAGCCGCTGAGGTACCGGGACTGCTTATTACCTCGTGACCCGCCAATCCTAATACTCTGAGCATAGATTAGTAACGTTACTCTCTGAGACGTCTTTGTGAGAGCCAGCTATGAAAACTGTCTGTCTGCCCAGCTGCATGCCAGCTGCGTGAACTTCTGCAATGGAACTTTAGTCCTTTTTATAGGAAAACCACCTTTGAGAGGAACCGGGCACCTAAAGCAGCCTTAGCTAATCTTTTCAACCTTGTGTGAATCTAGGTGAAGGATCAGCCGGGCTTCTCCAGGTCATGGGTCTACTCTGGGAGAATCCATAGCTACCAAGGTACAAGCCTGTAGGCTGACTCCCATTCTTCTGGGCTACGGCTTAAATGACACGCACATCTTACTTACGAATACATTAAGACTTGAGCAGCCACACTGAGTCAGCACCCGGGGCGGGGAAGTGAGTCTTATGAAGAGTCACCGTCACCTCCCCCCATCAGTGCCCATGAATCCACCCAATGACTACTCCATGGCAAAACCTGCCCAGAATTTAGAGCCTCTGCCAGGTGGCTGCCGTCTGTGGCTTTGTTCTAAAGGAAGCGACGAGCTAGCAATACCATCCTTCCCTCTTTTGTGCCACTGGAAAACTGGTGGTCAGACCACAAGCCTCCCTTTTAATAGCCAGGTAGAATATAAAAGTACGTATCCAGTGCCCTGGCTTCAGCCAGCGAGCTGACCCGAAACCCCACATCTAGCATGGTGGCTCCCTTTCACACCCTGCTCCGGTTCTACACATGCTTCCTGGAGGAAAGTAGACAAAGTAATGGAACAGGACAAGCACTTAAAATCTAAGGGTCTGAGTTAAAACGCTTCCTAGATGGGGTCTCGGAGAATTATGAGCAAACAGCCTCGGACAGGGGAAGCTAAGCTAAGCTGGGCCATGTAAACGGAGGTGCGTGAGACTGATGGTCATTTTCAGGCCGTCCATGGCCCATGACCGGCGTCAGGTTTATTCATAGTTGGTCGAACCAGACGGTCCCAAACCCTAAACCCCGGCTTGGAGGAGTTTTACACAATTATTGTATAAACAGCATGCGGATCTGACTGCCTTCCTGGCACAATAGCTGGTTTGAGTCTATACGCTGCACTTACGGGGTCATTAGTAATAGTTACAGCCTCTCCATGGTAACCCGGCAGCCAGAGGACTTTCATAAAAATTATTTTTATCCAAATTATATTAGGGTTGAAGGAATAATATAATGTCACAAAGATCTATTACCTAGGCGTAAGAGCTTCTATCACAGGTGATGAATTATTTATAATGGCCGGCATTATATGGCAATGTTTTCAAACGAAGGATTTGTAAATGTCCTTTGCAGATGCAAATGAACAGATTAATAAGGAAACAAGCTTTCTGATGTGAGAAGCCTGGATGACAGATTAGCTATTAAGAGCAATTTATAGGTCATAAGATACGGAAGCTGGCAAGAAACACTGCCACTGTCGGCTCTAGAAATAGTAAAACTGCATCTGGTTTCCCAGGGGTTTCCCAGTAGACGTTTTAATTATACCAGAAAACTGCCAGAATTTATAATGATTTCATCTTTAGAAAACTTGATGCCCTGTGTAAACTTGACGCCACGCATCATTTGTGCGGCGGCTGAGAGCTGACAACTTCTGAAGCAGCAGAGAGGACCTGACTCCTGGTGTCACCTCCCTGTTCCTAAGAGCTTCCGCTCCCTCGCTCTCACTGTAGCTGCCTCTGTGGTCAGGCTAGGCCAGGAGGACCGAGCAGCTATTCTCTGTAGCTCTACACCACGGTCACCGTCAGAGCCGGCACCGGGAGCTGTAGTGGCTGCCAGGGACTAGAGTGAGGGGGTAGACACCAGATAGCCCTGTCTCGGAGGAGCTTCCCATGACAAAGTTCTCTGGAGCGTGATGTTTTCGGTTCCATGCCATCGCTGCCAGACACCCTGCACTTCAGTGGCTATAAAACGCTGTTTTGTAGGGGTTGGAACGTAACGGATCGCCCTCCGAAGGCAGTATTTACACTGAGTCATAAAACCTGGCTTTGGTGGGGTGAGATAGGAGGAGGAATGTGGAGGAAGACAGATGGAAAACACACGTGTACACGAGTGTCCCGCGAAGGGACAGCTTGTGTGCAGATGCTGTGGATAACAGGAGACCTGTAAATTGGGTGGAAAAGGACCCTCAAGGATCCAGAGAGATGTTTTGGAATTAAACAACCGAGAACTTCTGCTTCCATCCATGAAGGACCATTACCACGCTCTCCCACTAGAAAGGCTGGGTTGTAACAGTGGCCGAGACCCTGTGAGACGCACAGCTTCCGGATGCTGGGGAGCAAAGGCGGGCAACCTCAGCTCTCTGAGTGCTCAATGTGGCAGACTCACCCTCTTTCCCTGTAGGGAGGGATGATGACCCACATGCCAGCAAGAGACGAGAGGGTTTCAGAGACAGAAGAGACTTTATTTGTACACCACCCCTCTACTAGTTTCAGGTGTCACCTAGCCATACTAGCTGAAAGAACGTGGATCTGAGTAATTGAAGGTCTGGCTGTTGCAGCATACTCGCTCCGTAGCGCAGGCTGGCCCTGTACTTAGAGATCCGCCTGCCTCCTGAGTGCCGAGATTAAAGGTGTGCGGCACCGCTGCCGGGCAGATTTAAATATACTTTTTAAAAGAAATAATGTGACAGTATTAACAAGTGAGGTTTGAGATATTAATATTTAAAATTCATTGTCTCGTTCTCTAAAATACTCACGGCTGTTTAGTGACAAAGTTAAGTTCTGACAGCTTTAATCGAGCTTTTTACACAACTGCTAGTTCTGTGAGCTGAGCCATCTAGGATGGGCACGGAGCCGTGTGCTTCCTGGGCCCCGACTCTCATCCTGACGGGACACACATTCCCCTGCAAAGCTCACTCTGCTTCTTTACATAAAAATAGGAAAGTGACACCCACTTCGTGGGACAATGATAACCTCACATTTAAAGGTCTCGGGATTGTGCCAGGTTCACAGGGTGTGTTCAGTCGCTGTGAACTGTCGTGCTACGGAATAAACACCAATGGAAATGAGCAAATTAACTAATTTTAATGTCATGTGCTTATATTAGTTTAAATGCTTCGAACATGTAAAGGGTAAACGTACCTAATCAGTGTGGTCCTGCCCTCTTTCTTATGCCAACTGAAACATCTGAAAACTGTCATTTCCTCGGTGTGACAATTGTCATTATTTCTCTGGCACATAAGTTACTTGGCATACAAACACATAAATACTCATTTTTTTTTTTTTGGAAATCTCCAGAGGAATAAGATACTGTACACAGGTCTGATGGTTGAACATAGACATGTCAGTAAATATTAATTAAAGTTTTAATTTAGACTCTAAGCTTGTTTTATTTTCGCTTACCATAAAGCCTGTAGGATGACCTTAAACAGGTTATATCGTTAGATACATTTCCTTTTGTTTGTTTTGGTTTGCAAGACAGGGTTTCTCTGTGTAGCCCAGGCTGTCCTGGAACTCACACTATAGACCAGGCTGGCCTCACACTCAGAGATTTGCCTGCTTCTGCCTCCTAGGTGGTGGGATTAAAGGCGTGCGTGCCCCACCACTGCCTGGCTAGATCATTTTTCTAATTACAGGTTAAATCCAATTATTTGTCATGTTACTTTAAAATATTTTTGATGGTATGCTTGTTTATGAGTGCTAAATTTCAGAGAAAATATTTTCTACTGTAAAAAAAAAAAAAAAAAAAAAAGACGTGTCCAGTTTTTGGCATCTCTGAGGCAGGGCCTCTCTCTGTGGCCCTGGCTGGTCTAAAGATGACTAGTATTTTCAACTTAACACAGTAAGAAATGAGATATGCAAAGGAACATGAGACTCAGTGGAACACAGCATTTGTCCTGGCCATCTCTGTCACTCGGAGTCTTGCAGGATGATTGACACACAGCAATTGCTCAGCACACATTCAGGACGCACCGAAAGTCATGGAGGTTGGCTCTGCACCCTCCACGGTGAGAATGGCTTGACCCATCCTGCAGCCCCTCAAGCTCAGGTTGTGTTCCCCGTGGTTAGAAACAGCTGGTCTGCCTGCACGAGGCTGGGGTTTCTCCTTATCCTTCCTGCTCCTCCGCCTGCTGCCCTCAGCCAGTTGGTGGGACTCCCTTTGGTGTTGGTTTTGTGCACGTGAGCGTGAGATGATCCGACAGAGACTACCGTTACCACTGAGGCACTGCTGGTGTTAATGTAGTGACAGACACTATTCCCTTTCTTAATAACTGTACCTGTGCCCAAGCAGCGGAGCCCGGCACTGTGAGAGCATCCTTTTCTGGGTCTGGTGTGCACTGCTCGCCAAGGGTCGGCAGACTATGCTTCACCAACAACAAGAACCTCTCAATGTGCCGCTGGAGGGGCAGGGGAGGGGCTGCAGTTAAACGAAGACAGGGAGCTTACTCAAGCAACCGAGGCCCTTCCTGACCCAGACATTAGACCATGAAAAGCACACACTAGTCCACAGGGACTACCACAAGGTAGAGATGTTACCCCCAGCTCGGTGGTTAAGAGCACTGACTGCTTTCCAAAGGACCTTGGTTCAATTCCAGCACCCACAGGGCGGCTAATTCCAGTTCCAGGGGATCTGCTTTTCCGTGT